>NW_003298795.1:233609-251293 GCF_000151645.1 Tuber melanosporum
AGAGTGCGGGTACATGCCCGAGGAATCATTCTTCTTCTCCTCTACCTCCACCTCTTTCTTTGAGACACTTTGAAGACTTATCGCTCGATAGGCCACCTCCTTCATCAGGTCCTCCTCCATCTCCTCGTATCTCACCAGTAAACTACGTTCCTCCTTTATCTCATTGATGTACATCGCTGCATATGACAAAACTAGATTTTGTAGGTCGCGCGCTTGGTTGTTGTCAATCAATTTTATGTTGCTACACCCATAGACATTGTAGACATGAGAAAGTAGATCACTCAGGTTTTTCGCAAACCGGGGGCGGACCGGCGCCTTGGCTGCCTTGTCGAGTGCTTCACGAAGGCGGCCGAGACATAGGGCCGTAAGCGAACTTCGTCCTTGGGTTTGGGAGAGGATATAGAGCTCCGCATGTGCAAGGAATACCTCGAAATAATCCAAGCCGTGCGGATGTCCTGATGTCCCAGAGTGGTCTTTGTAGTCGTCGTCTTCGGTATCGCTACCCCCGCCATCGTCATTTTGGATGGTGATGCAGGAGCAAAAGTGATGGTCGTCCTGGGGTACGACCCGCCCGTTTACAATCTGACAGTGGGGCAGGTGGCCGGCTGCAGTGTAGAAGACCCGGTTGGTATTCCCGTCACTGTCGGCAAACGTGCTTGTGGGCGTAGCTAAATGCAGTTTAACTGGTTTCAGAACTCTATAATCGCCCTGATAGCAATACTCCAGGAATCGTTCCACCGTAGAAGCCGCGAAGCTATCCCACGGGACGTCCGGGTAAAAACCGGTTCCCGAGTCAACTACACCCTTGTGCGCATAAAGTGTTATTCCGCCCGCTGTGTTGATCTGTTCCATCCCACTCAAAAAGTGGCTATTTTTTTGTTTTTTTGGCCGCGGTTAGCATCAGTCGCCCCGATTGGCCCGGTAGAGGAAGGGGCAGGGAAAGGGGGCCAACGGAGTTATATTAGGCTTCCTCATCGTGTAGTGGAATCTTGGTTCGTGTTGGATGTTTTCTCTCGTTATCCCCGAGTGCCCGAAGGTGGATGATGGGAAAAAGCGAGGTTGGTTCCTGTCTAGTTGTATTGAGCAGGTAAAAATTTACAATTTCTTATTATTATCCTGCTATTATATTTGCGCGCATAGGACCGGTGGGCTGGTGGCCTTAAGTCAAGAGCTCGGTTAGTGTGACCAGCTTTGAACACCACTCTTGCGTCCGCCAATCATGGACTTGACTTGATTGACCATCTGCGATGAGCCGCGTCTCTAAATGCGCCTCAATTACTGTTGAGTATAGTGGGGGGACTCCTTGAATCAGCCTGCTTCGGCGCCTCAAGACAGCACCCAACTTCGAATGACGAAGACTCCTGAGTGACAAGACCTCTAAACATATTGGGTGGTAGACTAGAAGCTGGAAAATAAGACAATATCATATTTACAAGCCGATTTAATAAAAATATAAAGTTTTGATTGAGTTATTGGCATCTGAAGAAAGCAGTGAATAGGACAATGTCACCCCCATCGTTTACGATTAATTTACCGGTTAATGTTTCAAGACCGCACGGTCAACTTTCTAATAATTTGGTTGAGGGCAGTTAATCTTCATTGGCCTGTATTTTAACCTATAATTAGGGGGCGAAGATAATATCGCTGTGGCTAAGCGGTCCCCCACAGTGTTTTTACCCTTTCTCCCGATCAGTTGTCCCAACGTGACGCCGGCGCTAGTTAGAGTGCGGGAAGTTCTCGCACCCTGGCTTGGTATCATACTTGTACCACGACACACGAGGGATATCATATTATCATACCACATGACATTGTATTGTTAACAAATACCCGTATACCGGTGTAAGGTTGAGTGCAAGTTGGAGGATATTCCTGTATCTGGTAGGGTGTTTACCCTTATGGTAACCTTTCTATGTATGATAGGCGGCTTGGCATACAAATGGTTTTCATTTAAGCTGCAGCACCTCCTCTTCTTAACATAGAGAGGACGAGCTTCAGTCGACACGGGCATAGTCAACATTGCCCCTCCACCTCAACCGGGTGCGGCGCTATCATCTCCTTTTGTTCCGCTTTAACTACACGACAGATCTGGAGGCCATTTACACAGAGCTATCGTCAACCATATCGGAGAGTCACAGGAGGAAGAATATCAGAGGGTACCAGCGTAATCGACACACCATCCGGCAAGGGGAAAACCTTAAATAATTCCCACACCGGTAACTAAACTAGCCGGGTTATTAGTAAGCACCCCGGTGAATTTCGAGCATTTATCTTCTTTTCTTTCGCTACAGTGAACCCTCTGATGTCTCCAGGTCCCTGGGAGACTAGATCACTCGAGAGCGAAAGAAGGATGGGAAGTAGGAAAATAAAGGGAAAATAGTTTGGCAGCAGGGGGGGAGGGGGGAGGGAGGCAAGCAGAGGACGAGTGATATTACATGATTGGTACAGGCCACATTTCCGACTCATGCATGTGGAAAAATAATGCATTCTCCCCAGTCTATGGATCGGATTTCGCTTGGCCCTCCCATACTAAAAGTACAAATATCCGTCCAACTCTATCACGCTGATTAAAGGGGGGTTTTCTTTTCTTTTCTTTTTTGTACCTCCTTTTACAATGAGTTTGGTACAGGGGCAGAAAGGTTGAAATGTGCTTGGGAGTTTTCCTCATAGTTTCCTTCAGACAGTTTATCTCCTGAGAGCCTGTCAGGCCATCTCTCCCCCGAAGAAAAATTGTATGGAAAAAAAAAAAAAAAGCTTAGAACTTAGGAGCATTTGTGATACAACCTGGAGAGGGAACTAATGGAATCCCGGAATTTAGAAGGGGAAAGCCCATACAGTACATAGAAAAAAAAAAACCCCCCTCCCTACAAGGAACAGAAGGATTGGAGGGTGGAGCTGACCAAGGTTTCACTACATTACTATATGTCTATAGGAGGTATTTCAAATTCTGTTACCACTACATTACCTTTCAGAGTTATCTAAGTACATGAATTGATAACATCAGGGTGGTGGCAACCAGTATTGCAATCATTGGCCCTATCTAGCTATCCTGATTAAGGAGGCAGGTGGATTCATGACACTCTTCTCAGTTCCTTGTTCCGCTAGAGTGTGCGTGTAGTAATATTCTATGTAACTGGAGAGAACCTAGGGTTTCATAGAGAATAGATGTTAGGGGTGGTATGGTGCTGAGCATACTACCCTGGTAGCTTAAAAGGGAAGATGAGGAAGTGGAGGGAACTAAATCAATCACCACTATCCTTTGATTCCAACTTTTCCATTTGTTCCTATCAAATTGGTAGCAATAGCTATTGCTGGTAGATGTAACAATCCCTCCTCAGATGGTTAGTTCTTAGCCATGGGGAATGATACTTTTTTTCTTCTCCTTCTTGTTTTCTTAGTCTTACGATAGCACTAGGCTTCTGCCTACGTTACTGATAGTATAAGACCTCTGTCTTCTATCAGGAATGCCTATCGTAAGCTTTCTCTAACTCTTCTTCGTGAAGAGCTTTCCTTGGCATAACAATAAAGGTTGCAATAATGATAAAGATTGTAAAGGTATTTTATATTGGTTAAAGTAATAAGTAGGAAAAGTACTTAGAATTCAATCTAATTTTATTTAAACTCATATCACCAACACTGGCATATCATGAGCCCCTGCCGGCACAGGGATTCCGCTAACTAGAATACCACTAATCCTAAGCTAACTAAGTTTACAGCCCCGCACCTGCCATTGCTGAGTCATGCTCATATGAGAACTAATTACAAGACCATCAAAAAACCCAGTGTCCGCCTCAGTCCAAGTCTATAGCCCCTCTGGTATGAAGCCAACCAGTACTAAGCATAGTCGAAGCTGAGCAAAAGACCAACCCGACCAGATTTCTTGTCCAACAAACATAAAATCACAACCATCTGGTCTGAAAACCATCCCGCGAAATCTCCACCACAGTAGAAATCCAACAAACATACAAACTAAACCTACAGACGATATAATGGTAGGGAGGAGGCAACTAACATGTCAACTTCTTGTACCCGCATGCCAGGCCATCGACCCTATGAACCCACTTTGCAGGTTACCTCTGAAGAGCATACCGGTGAGGAGGACCTGTACCCACTGCCTGTTCTTCAACCAAAACAACACAAACACAAGAAATACATAGAGGTAGCAACAGACCAAGAAGGTCAGTGGGGCCTATCTCTCACCCGTGGTACCATACCTCCTCCTGCCAAACCCGTAGCCAAACCAAAGAAACCAAACAAACCCCACAAAGCCCAGCACGCAAGACTCAAACAAGTCCAACCAGGTGGTTGCAACCTACTATCTGCACAGGTAGCTGTCAGCCAGCAAGTCCATTGGGGAGCTTTGCAGCACTCAGCAGCTTCATCCAACAGCTCAAGCTGGACTGGAAACACTTAATTAGACCTCGCTCAACCTGACGCAGGCCTGACTGGTACTCACAGGTGCCTCATTCCCTCCTATCAGCCCCCCCCAAGCCTCAGACGCCAGACACCACAGAGCCCATCCAGCCCTCCCAGCCTCTCAGACTGATCAACCATCCGACAGCCACAGGACATCCCATACCTAGCCCTATTAGGTAGCCACTAGTCTTGGCCACACCAACAGAGCCCTGACTCCTGGTACCTTGTAGCCGAGGGGGCCCACTAGCCACAGCTGGGAGCCACCAAGGAGGCAGCACCAACACACGAAGGTATTGGCACATGCCACACTGTCCAACCCAGTTGAACTGAAGTTCAACCAAGTCGGAAAAGAGTAGGCAGAGCCTGCCAAAGTTAGCCCCACAGGTCCGGCAATAGGTACAGACCGAATGACGGGCAAGAGGCGCCCCCAACTGACGTGACAAGAAGGTAGAGGGAGAGCGAACAGAAGCAGACAAACAGAAGGTAGGTTCCACTTGCAATGGGTGAAGCCGCCAACCACAATCCACAACTAAACCACCCAAATATACAGACAACACGAGTGCCTAGCAGTCAATCATCCCACACCACCCCAGGCAGTAGTGGAAAACCACATCAAAGGGTAAGATTTTTCAGGGTCAAAGGCATCCCCACTGAAGGGAGGAGGAGACACCTGACTTAACCATCATAAATGCTGCAAGGACGAAATCTCCAAGGGAATGATGATAAACAACATCGTAAGATTCCGACTGTAGAAATAAAAACGTAATGCAGAGGGGCAGGGTGGGTACTGCCCTGCCACCTGAGGAATGATGCAGCCGGTATGATGAGTTGAACTTAGGAAGGTCATCAATCTAACCCAAGGGTGTTTTGTATCATGAGCACTAAGGACTCTGTTAAAACCCAACAACCATGAGCTGGCTCAAAGAACGACATAGATGATACCCCTAAACACAATTTTCTATCCCCCCCAATCAAATGCGAAACCTGTGTCGACTATTAACAAGAAGCCAAAGAGATTTTACCGAAAGGGGTTCATAAGTGACTGTGATAAAGTGCTCGAAGTGACAGCATTGTGAGATAACTGGCAGGCAACGAAACGAGAAGCAAATAAGTAATCGGCCACACAACACCAACAGACCTCAACACTAAGAACTCCAGGAACTACTGAGCGAACTCAGATATCTCCTCCTGAATCCAAGGTATCAAGGACCACCATGGGTGCGAAAGAAACGCTTGAAGCAAAGCCATGGCAAGGATGAGGAAAAGTACTTAGAACAAAGCATGAAGAACCTATTCTCTACGGCCATACCGGCCTCCTTATATAGTGTTCTTCCTGCCCATGGTCATGTGAGCCAAAGTGGTCCCATGTGCGAAACCAAATCATAACAAACTAGTCATATGACCAAAGTGGTCACATACTCAAAACCCATGACCCCATAGCAAGGTGATGTGCAAAACTCATAAATCAATCATAACGTAATAAGCAAGTGATATGACTCGAATGAGTCACATGTACAAAACCCATGAACTCATAATGAGGTCATGCACTATATATAAATTCTATACGCAAGGCATACCTACAAGGCACACTTGCAAGGCATACTCGCCAGGTGCCCATTCCATGACTTATATTCGAGTCATGTACAAAACATATCAAACAGTAACATAACAAATCATATAACCCAAATGTGTCATATGCGTAAAACAATAACATACCTATGACTCATAATTATGTGTCATGTGAGAACTCTTTCCATGCCAAGCCATATTCGTGACAGTAGAAGCTAACAATTTTAGTTTCTTGGCAGCAAAAATGAATAAATTTGGAGGGTAAAAATATAGAGAAGATGGTGGAAAAGAAGGAGAGATTGCAGCAAGTCGAAGAATGGCTAGGTTGAATGATGCATTATCTGTGAGCTCAAGTGGAGTATGAAAGAGCCAGAGATTAACCAACTACCTTGTGGAGGCAGATACTGGAGATAAGGAAGATGAATGACAAGGCAGCCAGGAAGGGTCAGCTATTTTATGCATCATCGGTGATAAGGGGTCTTGGGGCTGTTAGTGAGGAGAGAAAAGGGAGTAGAGACACCCCTGTATATGAATGAGAGACTTTCTCACTTGTTTGTAAAGAGGGAGTAGAGTGTATGATTGAGTATAAGCAATACTGCGATTGGGTAATTAAGCAAGGTGTTGCCTCCTACAACTGCCAGATGAACAGATTTATCGAAGAGTTTTAAGATGAAGCATTTGAAGCTGTAGAGAGTTATAAAGAACAGCTGGCAAAGAAGTTGTAAAGGGGGCTCCCTCTGGGAAGATGGATCCCAAGGCTGTTACCGGATCGAAATGAATTCTTCTGCAAAGTGAACAAATATAATAAATGTCAAAAGTCTCAACAGTAGAGTTTGAAGAAACAAAGCGGTAAAACTTAATATTGTTAAGCCACATCTTTTACTCAATTAAGTTCTGATTTCAAGAGGTAGTTGATTGCCAGAGTAGAGGAGAACTTGCATATACTGAAGTAGATTTCATATACTGCCAGCTGCTCCACATCACTACTCTGTATTCGTGAGCACCCAACTCTCTTGGGCTGCTTAGCCATCCTCCACAGGTCAGACCAAAGATCCCCTGCAGCGAACTAGACTACCCTTGTAGTTTGCTAACATCCACCCAATAGAAGTATTTTAGCCGCTCCCTCTACAATGTAACCGCAGGAGTAAAAACTCTTCATATCACGGACATGTCAGTGACGAGCTGTCATGTCCAAGTAGATGCGATACCAACTATAGAACTCTCTACCCATATACACTTAGTCTTCTACAAGCATCCGCAGTCCCTGAACATCTATCCGGTTCTACTCTATTCCATATTATTCTGGATAATGGCTATGTAGCTCTCCTGATAGACCCCTTCGGATGTTGACTACCAATAGGTGCTACCTACTGTCAACCCTCCTAGAAAACAGGTCTTATCGTGACCTTAGACTAGTGTCTCAGAGTCCCTAACGATTCTCCAATACTATTACACTTTCGGGGCAACAGACTTTGGTTACCTCGCCTACTAGCCTTCAGTAACCTCAAATACTACCTTAGACTTCAAAGTAGTATTACTCCGTCAGTTCTGGTCCGTTTTACACGAAACTACCTGGAGACTATTCTCCAGGTTCACCTCTACCCCCTCATATATCCTGTGGACAGCTTCCGGTCAGACGGAGGGCAGGAACGTATACGGTGTTACAGGAGCATCTCCACTTGAAGATATTTACTAGGCTTATAGCAACTCTTCAAGCTGTAGCCCATGATACCAGGGACTTATAGTGGGGCCGGAGGGGGGTGTTAGCCACCACACCTCCAAGTTACAGCTTGTTTGGAGCTCAACTGGTTGTGTGGGAGTAATCCGCACAACCAGCAATTTGAACACCCTATGTAGTTTCACGTGACAAACAATCTAGTAACTTCCCCTGAAGTCCTGCGTAACAAGTTACTTTCAAGGTATGGTAACTTGGCTCTATAACAGGCTAACCCATAGCTCAAAGCAGGGTAACTTTAGTCTAAAGGTAGGGTAACTCTACCCAGACTCACCATTGAGTAATTTAGGGTAACTCCCAAAGTGACTACTTAGGTTACTCTACTGACTAGGGTAACTACTGCTCCTTACTAGTACCCATATACTTCTTAGTATAGTATAGTATACCCAACTGAAGTACCTAACCAACAGTACCTCTAGCCGGTAGACTCTAGTCTACCACTATTCCTACCATGGTAGTCTCTTGATACTGGTATGGGTATAGGTTTAGTTAACTGTAATAGCACTCTGTGGAGTCTCGTAACAGAAGAATATTAATATCCAGTGATTAGAAGACACTTTGGGAGAAAACTTTAGTGTACTAGCAATCTTTGAACTTACAGAAAAAGTGAAAAGTCTGGAGGAAAGGCTGAAAACTATGGAGACCAGCAATGTGCAATTGGTTCGGTTGCTGTTAGGCTGAGACAACATGATAGACTTTAGAGTTGTCTAGGCCAATCAAGATTCGTTTCTATAGATGGAATTTGTCTAGGAAGGCTCAAATTGCACTCATTTCATTTATGACTACTAAGAGCGAAGTAAAGTAGGTAAAATAAGATAAATTTGTGAGAACAATATTATATCATTAAGGTCTCTTCTCTATTGCTTGATGATATCTAAAATCTTGGGAGGTACTTCAATATTTATATTCCTTGTCTGAGTATTCATGGACTATATCTATCTATTATACAAGTATGTACCTCTCTAATTATATATAACTTACAACATCGGGTATTCTTCAAAGGTGCAAACACCTAGAGACTCTGAAAATCACTACACCCTCTTCTATAATTATGATATTGCTAATGGAAAACCGTGCTGTTTCCAATAGTAATTATCTAATCATCAGAGTCTTTAGACTTATGGCCTAGTTCTTGAGTCGAACTGAGTTGGCCCTAATTGTCTCTGTTATTGATGAAATGATCAGTTTCATCTGTGGGTTGTATCTGCGGAGGTAGTTGTAATTGCAACCTTCATAGGTCATCTAACTTTAAACCTCTATAACTCTATATCCAATGAACAGATAACTTCTGGAGGACTTCCTCCTAACTCGCAGAAAGCTATTCTAGTGGATTAATAGATAATCCCTTGGTCAGCAACTCTTGATTGCTTTAGGTAATAGGGTTTCAATTCTTGTTCTAGTATTGGGAATCATTTCCATAATCACAACACATTCTTGAACCCAGTTATAACACTCTGTGAAGTCCATTGGCTTCTGTAGTAGTGTTCCTCAGAGTTCTAAACTCTTCTGATTATTATGGGGTGGGTGCGAATGTATTGGTTTCTCATTGAGATCCTTTACCATTTGATACCATATTTTTGTACAAAACTGTCCTGTTACTTATGGCCCTTGCCAAAGATGTCACGCCTTTGAAGCCTAGTAACTCCCTAAGTAGTTGACGGATTTACTCTGTTCCACTTCCCAGACCTAGTTGAGGGTCCCCTCCCATATATCCTCTGAGCAGGATCTGGTCAAATAGAGAGCAGTGATGTATATGGTGTTATTCCTATACCTTAAATTCTGCGGCATTATAGTCACAGGACACATCTGAGATTGATAAGCATGATGATGTGCAGGCCCTGTGAAGGGGCCGGAGGTGGGTGTTGAAGACTAGAGATTCCAATTCCGAGTGGGGTTATTCTGCTTAGGGTGGTTCCTAGGTATTAGAACTTGGTATTCCTATCTGTTACTAAGGGCTAGAGGCAATGATGATGATGTCGATACTTCCCCACCACTGGTTAAAGCACTAAAGCTCAAAATATCCAATGTGGGTTGCCACATTCTCCCTACCTTCTCAGGTAAGCATACTTTGTCTGGGGTTACCAACTTATTATATGAGCTTCAAAGTCAGCTTGAGTTCAGAAGTCAAGAGATCAGATGGATTGATGAGGATGGTAGAGCAAGATATGATGGCAGGGGACTATATCCAGTGATATAGTTAAAGGTTACGGCAGCCACATGGAGAAGACACATGTTTCCTATCAAGAAGATTACCGCATGGGAGAATTTTCAACAGAAGTTAAAGTCAGAATATCTTCCTCTTGATGCAGATGATATGCTAAAAAGAAATATGGAGGAAGTTGCGAATTTCAAAAAATGGTTCAGTGGCTACCTTTAATGAGTTCTTCTATCAGGTTCGCTTGGAACTCAATCCTCATGCTTCCCTTCTCGAAACCCAAGTCTTGGATATGTATAAAGAAAAACTGGAAGATAATCTAAGTGCAAGGGGTAATCTCATTACCCACCTTTACCTAATCTAAATAATGAATAAGCCAGTTTACTTGAGTGATTGCATGGAATATGTTGCCAAATTCAATAACGTCCTCTTTCAAGGAAGATTATTGGCTAAACCTACCTCAAATATTTCAGCGCTCCATATTCAGAAGAGTTAAAATACTGCTAGTTGTAGCACTTCGCACATTGTTGGGCCAAATTATCTTGCGAATGTTCAGTACTACAATTGTAAAAGACTTGGTCATCTTGCCCATTCTTGCCCTGAGGTGAATAAGTGAACTAGTTTGTCTACAGATGATAGTAATGGCAGGCTAAATAAGGAGGACAAATCGGGAGGGACATTTGTGACTGGTAGTTCACCAGTATATGGTATGTCAAAAAACTAATCAGGACTAGTATTGAGTGCAAGCTAGTCCATGGTAGAAGGAAGGCAGATTCCAAGGAAAGGGAGGAGAGTTTGAATAGCATTATGTACAGGTCTATGAGTAATAGTAACTACAATTTAAGTCTTCTACACTTTTATATTTCTGTTTTAAGACACTTGTGGGCAGATTGTATGCCGCTGGAAGGAAAGGAAGGCGATAATAGTTATCAATAGGGCTTGACTGCACATGTTTTAAGTAACTGTGGTGCTAGTCATAAAATCGTTTGGTATTAGTTTTTGACAAAGATAGAAAAGCATACAGGAAAGACATTAGTAGTTAAAGAAGGTGGAAAAATTAAGATTACAATGGCAAACACAGTTATAGAGGTTCCGTTAAGGAAGGTGGCATTAGTGTTGGATCTGAATGGGTATATTTATTATGGATGGTTTATTATATTCAACTTAGTTGAAGATGATATTTCATATTAGGCAATAGGTGGTTGGCCGAGGTCGAGTGTGATATTGACTAATAGTGGCATGTCTTGAAATTGAGTTAGTAAGAAGAGGCTACAGAAGGATAGAAAGTTCACATAGTTGGAATACAAGAGGGTGAGAATATAAGTGTGAGAGAATGTGGGAGCTCTATGGAAGTAGATGGCTTCGAATATGAGGTGGAAGATGGGAAGGAAGATAGAATAAAATACAAAACAGCAGCAAATAGCTAAGGTGAGCAACTAGTTGTAGAGGTAGAAATGACGGAGATAGAGTCTTACTACTCAGCTAGGAAGATGGTAGAAGTGGGCTAAATAGGCTCACACGCAGATATATTCAATGATTGCCTCAGGTCTGATTGAGTTAAGCAGGAGGAAAGCTTGATAAGTACTCTGTGTTCTCACGAAGATAAAATGAAGAGAGAATTTGAGGATCTTTTTCATGAATCAAAAGACTTGTCTCCGCATTGAGAACAATTTGGTAACTTTCAGATACAATTACTCTCTGGATCAGAAGCATCTTACCAGAGCCAGTGTAGGCTAATCCCAGCCAAATAAACTGAGTACAAGTGGCAGACATGAGAATATCTGTACCGAGATTGGATTTGAAAATCAAAGTTGCCATTGGTAGCACCTGTGCTTTGTGTCTCTAAGCCAGGTGGAGAGGCAGGCGAACTCTAGATAGTAATTAACTATTGAACATTAAATGCTATCTTAGTCAAGAACCGCATTCCAATATCGTATTGGGAGGAGCTAATGGATCAACTATAAGGGAAAGGTAGTTTTCAAAGATTAACATTTAGTTGGGATACTATCAGACCAGGGTTGCACCAGCTGATGTAGAAAAGACAGTCTTTGTTGAGTCAGATGGGCTATTTGAATTGTAACCGGTACATGTAACTGGTACGGGTACTCGGTTATTGGTTTTATTTTATGTTTTGTTTTAAGTAGCGCTTTGATACTTGGGTTAGTTTTATGTTTTGTTTTAAGTATCATTTGATACTTGGTTTTGTTTTTTGTTTTATTTAAAGTATCGTTTTAATACTGATTAGTTTTACCGAAGAGTATCAATTGATACCTTTGATTAGTTTCATTCATGCTAGACATAAATAGATTTGTGTATTGAAAGACTGCCTGATTCCACGATGGAAAAGGCAGACTTCGACAGACAGTATTTCAATATACTTAGTTGAACAGTTACTTCTTTGTTGCTCAGTACACCCTTGAAGCCTCCTTTAGTTGTCAGCTCTTGCCTTCTCTCTGAAAGAGCAGGCTACCTGCTAACTATCATATCCATTACCGATAATGTAATTAGCACCTTGCGAACACATTATATTTTTTTAACCTCAGCAAGTGGTTAAGAATGTGTCTCCGGATTTAGGCCTGATCAACTTATCGATATCTACCTCAAAACACTAGCGGAGAGAAACAGGAAAATCACGGCACATTCCACTTTGTCTCAAAACCAACATAGAGTTAATGACGACTAGGAGTGGGAAGCAAATCCCAGGGCAAGACCTTACAAGAAAGAAACAACCCTGGCACTCTGCTAAGGAGCTGGGAGAACCTGCAAACATGGAAGACGCACAACCCCCAGGAGAATTCCCTTCTACTCCAGCAAAGAAGCCTTCCTTTGAATCTCCGATCAACCGCAAATCCAGTCATGAATCAGATATAGCTAGTACAGGAGGAGGGCCTTCAGGAGGAGGAATGTCTAGGGCTCGACCTGAAGAAGAGGAAGTATCTGGAGCATTTGAACCTCCTAAGTTCAAACTCTACCTCCCAGTAAAGTTTACAGGAGAAGGAAAAGACCTCAAACCTGAAGCTTTTGATAGATGGGTGACTGAACTCATGAACTACTTTCTCTTACAAGGGAAAGATGTTGAAGGCCCTACAACCGGACTTTGCATTGGATCATTCTGCGAAGGAAATGCAACTGATGCATACCACTAGTGCTATAAGGAATACAGCAGAAATGTAATATTATGAGGATCTACTGATCTCGATTACCTGAAAGGCCAATTCCAATCCTCTATCCCTAATGACTTTCTGTACAACAAATTCAACTAGGTCTACTAAGTCAATGGAATGTATGTTAAGAGAATCACAGATGTAGCTATGGATCTGATGATGTATAGGGACCGAATGAAGAAAGGAAGCATCTCCAACTACATACTTAAATGACAATTCTATGATGCCATGTATCCTACCCTCTGGTAAGAGGGAGAACCACTCAAGGAAGATGACGATGATATTGCAATAATAATTGCAAGGGCAGAATGAAAAGATGTCATCCTCCATGAAACTAAGGCATACAAGACACAGATATCCTCGAGTAGTAATAGGCAACTACAACACAAGCCCTCCAATAACTCTGAAGAAGATACCCCACGGGTTTCAAGAAGAAAACCAAATCCTTCAAAGAATCAAGACAACAGAAAGGAGAATGCTTTGAAAGTGAAAAAACTGGATACATGGTAAAGAACTACCTTATGAAGAAAGGGAAAGGAAAGGCAATAAAGAAAGAGGCATCGGCCAACAATAATGAGAGTGATAGTGATGATGCACAATCCAGCGAACATGAGGAGATCCATATCGGATATATTGATGTAGAGTGCAATAGTGTCCGACCTCCAGCTACATTTAAAATAAACACCACCCTAGAAGGTACCTTTCTGATTAATGGCAAGAAGGCTCACATCTTATTCGACACTGGCGTGATTGGAAGAGACATGATCAGTAATGCCTTTATCTCTATCCATGGACTCCCAACTCGAGACCTTAACCAGCCCATACCAGTCAATATGGCAGTAAAAGGATTACGATCTACAAGCCATAAATCCTGTAGCGCAACTATCCGACTTGGTTCCACTATCCTATCCCCCCAAGAGATGCGAGTTGGAAACCTAGCCAAATACAATGCCTGATTGGGATGCCATTCCTGAACTACCACAAAGCTATAATCAGATGTGAGGAATCAACCATCGATTTTCCAGATCAGAAGGTCAGAGTCTCATGCAAACTAACAAGCAGAGAGTACAGAGCCACAGTCTGTGAAGCAACTACCCAACGCCTATTGGATGAGTACTCTGATGTTTTCCCTGATCAGATTTCCAAAGAACTACCGCCTATGAGGGATATGAACCACCACATCCACCTGCGAGACCCCTCTAATCTTAAGAACCAACCTACCTACTCCATCCCTGACGCATACAAAAGCCCGCTATGTGACTGAATAAACAAACAACAAAGAAGAGGAGTTATCTACTGAGCAGAAGCACCAGGTACCGTACCTATGTTTGTCCAACCCAAAGCAGATGGCAAATGAATCTGCCCCCTTATTGACCTCAAGTTACAAACTGAAAACTCAGTTATGGACAGTTCCGCTATCCCAAACTAAACCCAAATCCTGAATGCAGTTGGATGGGCAAGATTCCAAAGCAAGATTGACCTAAGCGATGCCTACTTCCAGACAAGGTTAGATCCAGAAAGCGAACGCTATAATAGTTTCAAAACACTCTTCGCAAGTTTCATTAGCAGAGTTATATTACAAGATAATATGAATGCGCCCACCACCTTCATGCGAATTATGGAGAACCTCCTAAGCGAATACCTCCATCATTTTGTATGGGTTTACGTTGACGATATCCTCATTTTCTCACACTCCAAAGTGGAACATGCCTACTATCTAGGTTTGGTTTGTACCAGACAAAGGGAAGCTAAGTTCTACACTAGCAGAAACAAATCAATCCTGTTTGCCGATAAGCTCGATATCCTAAGACGTGTGATACATGATGAAGCAATACATGCAGCCCCTGGAAAAATGTCTTGTTTAACAGAATGGACAACACCCCGAAATCAAAAGGAACTCATGCGATTGTTAGGACTAGTCAACTATATCTCCCAGTTCCTACTACACCATGCTACTGTGATGGCGCTGCTCACAGACCTTACAGACAATGCAGAATTTGTCTGGACCCATACTCATGACCAAGCCTTCACCAACATTAAGGAATTGATTAAGAATGCTGATGTTATATGGCCTATCAACTACCATAAACCAGATACAATTTGGCTGATTACTAACTCATCAGAGGTTGGAGTTAGAGTATGGG
Organism: Tuber melanosporum; assembly: GCF_000151645.1. Classification (NCBI taxonomy): domain Eukaryota; kingdom Fungi; phylum Ascomycota; class Pezizomycetes; order Pezizales; family Tuberaceae; genus Tuber; species Tuber melanosporum. Next base: position 248,790 of record NW_003298795.1, read on the forward strand.
TTGGTCAAGGAGCTTCTTATGAAATGGCAAGGTCAGCGGCATTATCTAGCAGGAAGTTTAACAATTCAGAGATAAACTATGGAACCACAGATAAGGAAGCCCTTGCAGTGATTGATGTACTTGCCACTTTCAACCACATCCTGATGGGCAATACCTTCACTATTGTTACTGACCACGAACCTCTCACTAATCTTAAGACAGAAAAGGTCCCTGGAAGGAGAAGAACACGAGGGATAGGGGAAATCAGCAAATACGATGCAAAAATTATCTATACCCTTAGAAGAACCAACTATTTAGCTGATTCTCTCTCCCACCTATATGAGAACCAAGAACTCACAGACCCTCCTCTGGTTCATGATCATACAAGACAAAGCAAAGATAGCCCTGATGATACTGCCTATGAACATGAGCCATCGTTGGCTACCGCCAGTACTGCCTCTCCCTCCAATCCTTTCTCTTACACCATGTACAGAGCTGCTAGAACGGAACGAGAAAAAGACATTGGTGATGAGTGTGGAAAGATGATTGCACCCTCCACATTATACCTCCTCACGAGCTTGAACAAAGCAGACTCCACTAGTCCTACTGTTATCTCGATACCTGCCCCTTTCACCAGACTGAAATTAAATTCGGCAACAGATACCAGCGACCATACTATATATCTACTGATGATTCTAAAGACACTAGTTTCGACACTGCAGAAGAAGCAGAAGAGGTGATGGATGAAGTTAATGATGGATCGATCCAACCTCTCCTTACCCTTAATCCTACCCCAAGATAACACCAATCTCTTGAAGAACTCAAACAAGCAGCAGCCTATGTGGATGTAATATCTTATCTACACCCTTCGCAGTCAGCACTGCCATCCTCTCCCCCTATAATCGATTCACAATGACCATGTGGTGGACTCTTATCAGTATACAACAATGAAACCATTGTTTCTGTCATACCTCTCATGATCGCTGAATATCGCTGACAGCTCTATGAAATCTTTGAAGAAGAGGAAGACCCTATCAAACCGACAAGAGGATCCCTCATTAAGGATGAACAAGATGTTAAATCAACTGCAGAAGATTTAACCCCCTCTTTCCGAAGCCAAATGATAGCAGGATACCACCATGATCCAATCTATTTCAAAGCTATAGACAGCTCCAGGCATGGAGATCTTGGCCCGTACAACATATCCAATGGAATGGTCTATACCAGTATCTGTTATGGTGAACATTGCCTATACATCCCGAAAGGCCATATGTTCAATGGAATGACTATTAGGGAATATGTCATTACTGAAATCCACAACAAAGAACACAATAGTATAGATCGCAACCTTCAATATGCCTCAGAATATGTTTACTGGCCTGAAATATGAAAGGACTTCTGCGATTTTGTTAAAGAATGTGACCTCTGTCAGGCAAACATGAAATGAACACCACTGCCTGAAGGGAAAGCGCAGACCCTCCAGCTGCGGTGGGAAATATTCAAATCCTATGGGATCGATATCACAGGACTATTCAATAAGTCCGCCATATATGATACTATCTTGGTAGCTGTGGATGTGCTTTCTGGATATATATGGCTCATACCAATGAAGGTCACTGACACCTCTGAAGACACCTAGAATAACCTCCAATGATACCTATTTACCCCCCATGGATACTCATTATCAATTGTCAGTGATACTGATCCCCATTTCATTGCCAGATTTTGGAAACAAACCTTGACCTCCCTCAGAATCAACCATATTATGGCTGCTCCTGGATATCATGAGACTAATGGCCAAGCAGAACGAGAGATCACAGAAGTTAAGACCAGAATTAGGAACATGATCAATGAACGACAGACCAACTGGCAACCAGCCCTCATTGAACTTACCGCATATATTAATGCCGGATATTCAGACACCTTGGGAATGTTCCCATGCAAGGCAATCTTCAGCCACCAATACCCTCTCCTACCTACAACTCTATTCTAGAATTCCTCAGTCCTCGCCTCCGATGACTACCTAAACCGCCATCAAGCAATTCAGTATGATACCTTCCAAGCTATTAAAGCTGCCGATTCTGGAGCACCACTACTGCTCAGAAGTGACAATGTAAGTATGTTCCTATTTTACCAGGTGACATGCTCATAGTACAGTCGTGTCTGTAAAGTCTTCATATCCCAGCGGTGCAACCACACAACCACAATACCTCTCCATGGAAAATTGAAAAAAAATTCAAACAACTCAATTAAGAAAAGTATATGAATAGAACTAATAAGTCTTAAGAAAATATTATTGCCACTTTGTATGACCACCCTCTATATCTAGTACAGCCTGTATTCTCTCAGGCATCCTATCTATCCACCCATCCAACTTCTCTTAGGAAATTAAATCTCATTTCTTCTTTGCTGTCTGAAATAATTCAGCAGCACTGTGAGGCATCCTATTCAATGTGGAGAATCGATTTCTGAGGGCTCTTTTGAGCAGAGCACAAGTGTTCTCAATAGGATTGAGATCTGGTGAG
>NW_003298795.1:251832-274738 GCF_000151645.1 Tuber melanosporum
CTGATATGATCTTATCCACAGATGTCTTTTCCAGACCAATATTTGCTTTTTTGGTAATATCATGTAACGCTTAATGAGGCTCGACATCGATAATTGACTCCACTATCTTTCTTTTTGGAGGGGTAATTGTTGTTGGTCTTTCAGATCTGGGGGCATCATAGGTATTTCCATCTCTTGATTCAGCTCTTTTGACTACTGATTAAACAGTTGCCTTAAAGATACCCATAACCTTAGAAATTTTATTATACCCTATATCAGTATGTTTATACAGGGTATAAATTTCCTTATTTTGGTCTTTTCTAGCTCTTCAGGTACTTGGGAGAATCATGGTAGAGACAGTTGTTGTAGGGGTGGAGGACAACACTGTTGCCGTGCCAGGGTATGAAGACTTTACGGACATGACTGTACATGGAAACATGTTTTTTACCAATGTGGAATGCAGCAAGAAACTACAACCCCGATCGCGAGGACCTTTCAAGGTCTTATCCTTTAATGAGCATACGGAAAACAACACTGTCCAGATGGATAAACGCATGTACTGCTGTAATACCACCATTTTCCACGCCTCTGCTGTCAAGCGATTCCACCCAAATGATGAGTCCAAGTTTCCTGGAAGAATCCACTCTCGACCCGCACCTATCATCATTGATAAAATGGATGAATAGGAAGTTGAAGAAATTTAAGACCACGGCCTTTGGTATGGAAATGATCAGTTCCTGGTCAAATAGAAAGAATACTGAATGAGCGAAAATAGCTGGGAACCACTGGAAGCACTAGAGTACACTATGGATATGGTGAACAAATGGTGGAAAGATAACATGCTAAACATATCCCTCCATCTAACGATTCATTACATCACATTGTGCTAGACACCAACGATGCCAGAAACCGAGCAATGGGAGATGGAACTCGAAGCTAGGGATGGGTTCTGGGTGTCATACATTGAGTTGGAATTCAAAAGTAGTGATGAGGAAAACCAGACTATGGAGCAGGCTCTCAATAACTGTATCTGATTACTGTCCTCCATCTGAATACCCTAATGATGTCAAACTATGTGGAATTCAATGTGAGGCTGGGACAACAGATTGTTGGACTGTTGTTGAACCGCAATGTTATCCAACTTGAAGACTGCCTGGCTATCCTCTGGGTAGACTACTGTCCAGATTGCGATAGCACTTGGGTAGATGTACAGTATGAATCTGGTATTCGTGACTACTGTGACCTGCATTTCTTTGAGTCTTGATATTTTATTAGGATTTCCTCCTGTTTCTGGTTTGACACTTATGATGAAGAGCTGATAGTGGAAACTGAAGCCTTTAGTTTCTCAGACTCCACTTTTGATGATTATTAGGTTTTGTTTGTTTAAACAGTTGTTTTGTTTAGGAAAATGTAATCGGTACGGGTACTCGGTTATTGGCTTTGCTTTATATTTCGTTTCAAGTATCGCTTTGATACTTAGTTTGTTTTAAGTATCATTTGATATTTGGTTTTGTTTTATGTTTTGTTTTAAGTATCGCTTTGATACTTAGTTTGTTTTAAGTATTGTTTGATATTTGGTTTTGTTTTATGTTTTGTTTTAAGTATCGCTTTAATACTGAATTAGTTTCACTAAAGAGTATTGATTGATATCTTTGATTTGTTTCATTTATGCTAGACATGAACAGATTTGTCTATTTAAAGACTGCCTGATTCCACAATAGAAAAGGCAGACTTCAACACACAGTATTTCAATATACTTGGTTGAACAGTTACTTCTTGGTTGCTCAGTATACCCTAGAAGCCTCCTTTAGTTGTTAGCTCTCACCTCCTCTCTGGAAGAGCAGGCCACCTGCCAACTATTGTATCCATTACTGATAATGTAATTAGTACCTTGCAAACACATTACAGTACATGTACTTGGTTATTGGATTTGTTTTATATTTTGTTTCAAGTATTGCTTTGATACTTGGTTTTGTTTTATGCTTTGTTTTAAGTATCGCTTTGATACTTGGTTTTGTTTTATGCTTTGTTTTAAGTATCGCTTTGATACTTGGTTTTGTTTTATATTTTGTTTTAAGTATCGCGTTAATACCTTATTTGTTTTACCAAAGGATATCGCTTGATACGTTTGATTAGTTTTGTTCATGCTAGACAGGAACAAGATTTGTGTATTTAAAGACCACCTGTTTCCATGATGGAAAAGGCAGACTTCGACAGACAGTATTTCAATATAATTAGTTGAACAGTTACTTCTTTGTTTCTCAATACACCTTTAAAATCTCCTTTCGTTCTCAGCTCTCACCTTCTCTCTGGAAGAGCAGGCCATCTGCCAACTATCATACCATTTACTGATAATGTCACTGGCAACTTGCAAACACGTTGCATTTTTTTAACCTCTACAAGTGATTAAAACCTGTATCCGGATTTAGGCCTTATCAACCTATTGATATTCACCTCAGGACACGAGTAGAGAGAAGGGGCCAAATCACGACATATTCGACTTCTTCTCGAAACTAACATAGAGTGATTGATGACCATCAGTAGGAAGCAAATCCCATGCCACGACCTTACAAGAAAGAAACAATCCTGATCCTCTGCTAAGAAGCCCTGAGCTTTTTTTAAACTGCAAACATGGAAGCCCCACAACCTCTAGGTGAATTCCCACCTACTCCAGTAAAGAAGCCTTCCTTTGAACCTCTAAATGACCCCAAAACCAGTAGCGATTCAGATATAGCTAGTACTGGAGGAGGGCCTTCCAGAGGAGGAAAGTCTCAGGCTTGGCCTGAAGAAGAAGAAGTATCTGAAGCATTTGAACCCCCTAAATTCAAGCTCCCCCTCTCGGTGAAGTTTACTGGAGAGGAAAATGACCTCAAACCTGAAGCCTTTGATCAGTGGATAACTGAACTCACACACTACCTTCTCTTACAAGGGACAGACGTGGAAAGCCCTACATATAGATTATATATTGAATCATTTTACAAAGGAAAGGCAACTGATGCATACCATCAATGCTAGAAGGAATATAGTTGAAATGTAAGATTGAGAGGATCCACTGTACTCGACTACCTCAGGAATCATTTTTAATCCTCTATTATAAACGATCTCTTATACAACAAATTCAACCAGCTCCACCAAGTCAATAGAATTCATGTCACAAGAATCACAGATGTAGCTACAGATCTCCTGATGTATAAGGACCAAATGAAGAAAAGAAGCATCTCTGGCTACATTCTTAAGCGACAATTCTATGATGCCATGCATCCTACCCTCCGACAAGAGGTAGAGCCACTCAAGGAAGATGACGATAATATCTTAGTAATAATCGCAAAGGCAGAACGAAAGGACTCCATCCTCCATGAAACCAAGATATACAAGACACTGACATCCTCTAGCAGTAATAGGCAACTACGGCACAAGCCCTCCAACAACTCTGAAGAAGATACCCCACAGGTTTTTAATAAGAAAACAAAATCCTCCAAAGAATCAAGACAACAAAAGGGAGAATGTTTTGAATGCGGAAAAACAGGACACATGGTAAAAAACTGCCCTACGAAAAAGACTAAAGGAAAAATGATTAAGCAAGAGGCATCGGCTCATAACATCAAGAGCGATAGTGATGATGCCCAATCCAGCAAATATGATGAAATCCATATCAGATATATCGATGTGAATGCAACAGTGTCTGACCTCCCACTACATTCAAAGCACATACTATCCTAGAAGGTACTATCCTCATCAATACCAAGAGATCTCTAGTCCAATTCAACACGGGCGCAATTGGAACTGACATGATCAGTAATGCCTTTATCTCTGTTCACGGACTCCCAACCTAAGACCTTAACCAGCTCATACCAGTCAATATAGTAGTAAAACGGTCATGATCCACAAGCCATAAAACCTGCAGCACTATTATCTGACTTGGTTCCGCTACCCTTCCTCCTCAGGAGATGCTGGTAGAGAACCTGGTCAAGTACGATTCCCTGATTAGAATACCATTGCTAAACTGACACAAAGCTATAATCAGATTTGGAGAATCTACTATCAACTTCGCTGAACAGAAGGTCAGAGTCTCATGAAAACCAACAAGCGGAGAATACTGTGCCGCAGTCTGTGAAGCTACTACCCAATGCCTATTGAATGAATACTCTAATGTTTTCCCTGATTAGATCCCAGAAGAACTACCACCTATGAGGGAAATAAACCCCTATATCCACTTCCAGGACCCCTCTAATCTCAAAAACCGACCAATCTACTGTATTCCTGATGTATACAAGGACCCACTATGCGATTGAATAAACCAAAATCAAAGAAGAGGAATCCTGTATCGAGCAGAAGCTCCAGGCGCAATACCTATATTTGTCCAGCTCAAAGCAGACGGCAAAAAAATTCGCCCCCTGGTTGACCTGAAATTAAGGAATGAAAATACTGTTATGGACAGTTCTACTATTGCAAACCAGCCCCAGATCCTGAGTGCAGTAGGATGGGCAAGATTCCAAAGCAAGATTGACCTAAGCGATGCTTATTTCCAGACAAGGTTAGACCAGAAAAAGCAAACACTATAACAGTTTCAAGACACCTTTTGGAACTTTTATTAGCCAAGTCATACTACAAGGAGACATGAATGCCCCTACCATTTTCATGCACATTATGGAAAACCTGCTAAGTGAATACTTCTACCATTTTGTTTTGATTTATATTGATGATATCCTTATCTTCTCCAACTCTGAGGAAGAACATGCATCCCATATTGGTTTAGTGTGTACCAAAGTGAGGGAAGCTAGATTCTATACCAGCCGAAATGAATCAACTCTGTTTACCGACAGGCTTGACATCCTAGGACATGTAATAGACGATGAAGGAATACATGCAGCTCTTGGAAAGATTACCTGTTTGACAGAATAGACAACCTCCCGAAATCAAAAAAAACTAATGCGGTTCCTAGGACTTGTCCATTACATCTCACATTTTCTACCATACTATGCCACAGTGACTGCACCTCTCTCAGATCTTACTAGCAATGCAGAATTTGTTTGGATCCATACTCATGACCAAGCTTTTACAAATATCAAGGAATTAATCAAGAACGCCAACGTTATACAATCAATCGACTATAATAAACCAGAACCAATCTGGCTGGTTACTAATATATCAGATAATGGAGTAGAGCATGGGTTAGCCAAGGACTATCACATGAAATAGCAAGACTGGCAGCATTGCACAACAGGAAGTTTACTAATTTACAAATAAACTATGGAACAACAGACAGGAAAGCGCTTGCAGTAATCGATGCCCTTGCCGCTTTCAACCACATCTTGATGGGCAACACATTGACCATTGTTACTGACTACCAACCCCTCACTAATTTGAAAGCTGACAAGATCTCTGACTGGAGAAGAACACAATAGATAGCAGAAATTAGCAAATACAATGCAAAAATCATCTAAACCCCTGGAAGAACCAACTATTTAGCTAATGCACCTGTCCCGCATTTATGAGAACCAGACGCTCCTGGACCCTCCTCTTGTTTATGGCCATACAAGACAAAGCGAAGATAGCTCGGACGATACCTCCTATAAACAAGAACCAATGTTGGCTAACACCAGTACTGCCTCTTCCTCTATTCCTTTCTCTTATACCATGTATAGGGTAGCAGGAACAGAGCGTGGAAAAGAAATTGTTAATAAATAGAAAGACCATTACACCCTCCACAGTACACCTCCTCATGAGCTTAAATAAAGCATACTCCACTGGTCGTATTGTTACCTCGATACCTGCTCCGTTCACTAGACTGAAATTTAATTCGGTAACAAATACAAGTAACCTTACGATACCTCTGCTGAAGATTCCAAAAACACCAGCTTCGACACTATGGAAGGAACAGAAGAGATGATAGATGAAGTTAATAATAGATTGATCCAACCCCCTCTTACCTTTAATCCTTCTCCAAGATAACACTAAGGTCTTGAGCCACTCGAAGAAGCAGCATCTGACATAGATGCAACACCCTATCTACACTTCCCACAGTCAGCACCGCCATCCTCACCTCCCAAAATCGATTCGCGACCACTATTTGGTGCATCCTTACAAGTATATAATAACAAAACTATCATCTCTGTCATACCACCCACCATTCCTGAACATCGCTGACAGCTCTATGAAACCTTTGAAGAAGAGGAAGACCCTATCGAACCAACAAGAGGATCCCCTATTGAGGATGAAAGAGACATTAGATTAATTATGGGGGAATTGACCTCCGCCTTCCGAAGTCAGATGATAGCAGGATACTGCCATGACGCAATCTATTTCAAAGCTATGTACAGCTCCAGACATGGAGAACTCGCCCCCTACATCATATCCAATGGAATGGTCTATACCAGCACTCGCTATGGTAAACATTACCTATACATACCAAAGGGCTATAAGTTCAATGGAATAACTATTAGGGAATACTTCATTACTGAAATCCAAAACAAAGGATACCATAGTGCCAATTGCAATCTCCAATATACCTCAGAATATTTTTACTGGCCTGAAATGAGAAAGGATTTCTGCAGTTTCGTCAAACAATGTGAACTCTGCCAGGCAAACAAGGAATGAACCCAACTACCTGAAGGGAAAGTCCAGATACTTCAATTACCTTACAAGATATTCGAATCCTTTACTATCAATTTCGCAGGACCATTCAACAAATCCGCCCGCTATGACAATATCTTAGTAGCTATCAATCAATATACATGACTTATACCAATAAAAGTTACCAAGTCCTCTAAGGACACCTAGAATAATCTCCAACGATACCTATTTACCTCCTATCGATACCGATTGTCTATTGTCAGTAATACTGATCCTCATTTCACAGCAAGATTTTGGAAACAAACCTTGACTTCCCTAGTAATCAAGCACATTATGGCTGCTCTTGGACATCATAAGACTAATAACTAACCTGAGTGAAAGATCTGTGAAGTTAAAATGGAATTCGAAATATGATCAATGAAAGACAGACCAACTGAGAACCCACCCTGGCTGAACTTGCTGCATATATCAATGCTGGATATTCAGACACCCTAGGAATATCTCCATATAAGGCAATCTTCGGCCACCAATACCTTCTCCGGTCCATAACTCTATTCAAGAACTCCTCTATTCCTGCCTCTAATGATCACTTGAACTACCACTAAGCTATCCGGAATGATGCTTTCCAAGCTGTTAAAACTGCACGATTCTGAAGTACAACTACTGCCCAAAAGCGATGGTGCAAACATGTACCTATTCCGCCCAGCAACATGTTTATAGTCTATGGAAACATATTTATTACCAATGTTGGATGCAGCAAGAAACTACAACCACAATGGCGAGGACGTTTCAAGGTCTTATCTTTTAATAAGCATACAGAAAACTACACCATTCAGATGGATAGATGCAAATACCGCCACAATACTGCTATCAAACGCTTGTACCCTAACGATGATTCTAAGTTCCCTGGAAGAACCCATTCTCGACTTGCATCTATCATCATTGATAAGAAGGATGAATGGAAAGTTGAAGAAATCTGAGACCACTGCCTTTGACATGGAAATAATCAGTTCCTGGTCAAATAGAAAGGTTACCCAACAAGTGAGAACAGTTGGGAACCACTAGAAGGGCTGGAGCACGCTATAGATAGGGTAAACAAATGGTGGGAAGACAACATGCCAAACGATTCTCTACCACCAACGATTAATTATATCACAATGTGCTGGTCATCCACAATGCTAGAAACTGAGAGATAGCAAGTTGAACTGGAGGCCTGGCATGGATTTTGGGCACCATACTTTGATTGAGAATTCAAGAGCAGCGATACAGAAAACCAGGCTATGGAACATATAACTGGTACGGTTACTCAGTTATTAGTTTTATTTTATGTTTTGTTTTAAGTATCACTTTAATACTTGATTTGTTTTAAGTATCGTTTGATACTTAGTTTTGTTTTATGTTTTGTTTTAAGTATCACATTAATACTTGGTTTGTTTTAAGTATTGTTTAATACTTAGTATTGTTTTATGTTTTCTTTTAAGTATCATTTTGATAGGTAATTAGTTTTACCAAAGTGTATCGATTGATACCTCTGATTAGTTTCGTTCATGCTAGATATGAACAGATTTGTGTAAGCTAGTGTATGGGGTTTTCAGCCACCTATAGTTTTAGGCCAGCGTGACAACCACCTAATATCACCAAACCTGTGATTATCAAGTAACAACACCACAATGACAAGATGACAACATGTGAACAAATGATAACTATAGCCTTAAATGTAATCGAGAATAGTAGTTCAGAAAGAAAGGCAGCAAAGGATTATGGTATTTCAGTCACAACCCTACAGAGTTACCCTGCTGGAAGAACCTCATCACAGATTGGACACCATCACCAATAGTACCTCTCTCCTGATCAAGATAAAGCTCTGTGTAGCTGGATTTTGGTATAGGAGGAATGTGGTTATGCTCCTTCGCATGGTCGAACTAGAGAGATGGCAAGTCTGATACTATCAGTTTCTGGTAATATGAAACCATTAGGGAAAAAATGGGTTTCAACCTTTCAAGAGCATAATCCTCAAATTGTGAGTACTATTGGAAATCCAATCGAGGGAGCACCAATTCAAGGAACACAATCACAGCAAATCCAGGACTTCTATGAGCGCTTTAACACTCTGTGAGTACGCCATAATATGCAACAGGCTGATATATAAAACATGAATGAGCATGGTATTACTCTGGGTGTTTGCAGAAATAGGATGGTACTTGGAAGAAGTGGAAAGCGAAAAACATATATTCAGTCACCGGAAAACCAGGAATGGGTATCTGTTCTGGAAGCAATTAGTAGTTTAGGTAATTTTATTCGTCCGCTTGTGCTGTTCAAGGTCAAGGAAGTACAAACATCATGGTTTACCGCAGACAATATACCTGATTGGCTCATAACTACAACATCAAAAGGCTGGACCTCAAATTCAATTGGTTTGTGCTGGTTAAAGGAGGTTTTTTTATCGGAAATGAAAAGAGTCAAACCTGATAAAAAGGTTGCGTATAAAATGTTAATTCTAGATGGGCATAGCAGTCATGCTACTGTTGAATTCATGTGGATCTGTTGAGAAAACCACATCGAGATACTCTACCTACCTCCCCATTCGAGCCATGTTTTATAACCCCTTGATTATGGTACCTTTTCACCTTTAAAGTCACGATACTGCTGTGAAATTGGAGATGTAGCTTATTTGAATGATGCTGCTACCGTTAAAAAGTGTTGATTCATTCAAGCCTACCAAAAGGCATGGGAAGAAACATTTACCTCACGCAACCTCTGTTCTGAATAGTCTGTCACTAGCATCTTTCCTTGGAATCCAAGCAAATCTTTACATTCGTCCCAAGTTCATCAAATTACACCCTTCCAGTCCCGAGACTTACCAGATTCTCATGCTACAAGCCTACAAGTACCTTCAACACCTAAGCGAAAACGAGTTACGGATAACAACTCCCTTCTCCGAACACCTAAATACTCCTGGGAAATTCATGAGTCAATTAAAAGACTGGGACCATTGTTTGGCGATCAAAGAACAGTGCTACAGAAGGTAGGAAAGGCTCTTGGTAAACTTACTGGTAAATATGCTAAGATATTAGCAGCCAACCGACGCTTACAGTATCAGATAGCAGAGTTGGAGAGTAAGAAGCAGAAGAAGAAGGTAGCTTTAAATCCTAATATAGTGTTTACGGATTTAGATGCTATCAAACGGTCACTTGATTAGGTGGAGGAGGCAATAGTGAGGGTAGAAGTTAAGAAGGCAAGAATTGCGGCAAAAAAGGCACAAGCAAAGGCAAAAGAACCATCAGTTGAACAGGAGGCATTAAGAACTTCAAAGCGCTTGCAACAGGTACAGATGGAGTAATGCATATTTGAATGGACACTGTAGATTAAAATTTATTTCGTCTTTTATCAATGCGCCAAGATGGCTGAAAACTATAGGTGGCCGAAAACTCCATACACTAGCTTGCTTAAAGACTGCCAGATTTCGTGATGGAAAAGGCAAACTTCGACAGACGGTATTTCAATATACTTGGTTGAATGGTTACTTCATTGTTTCTCAGTACACCTTTGAAATCTCCTTTAGTTCTCAGCTCTTGGCTCCTCTCTGGTAGAGCAGACCACCTGCCAACTATCATACCATTTACTGATAATGTGATTAGTACCTTGTGAACACATTACATTTGTTTAACCTCAGCAAGCGGTTAAGAACCTGTCTCTATATTTAGGCCTGAGTAATCTATCAACATCTACCTCAGAACACTAGCGGAGAGAAGCAGCAGAATCACGGCACATTTGCCTTTGTCTCAAAACCAATATAGAGTGTAACCGGTATGGGTACTCGGTTATTGGTTTTGTTTTATGTTTTGTTTTAAGTATCATTTGATACTTGGTTTTGTTTTATGTTTTGTTTTAAGTATTGCTTTGATACTTGGTTTTGTTTTATATTTTGTCTTAAGTATCGTTTGATACTTGGTTTTGTTTTATGTTTTGTTTTAAGTATCGCTTTGATACTTGGTTTGTTTTAAGTATCATTTGATACTTGGTTTTGTTTTATGTTTTGTTTTAAGTATCACTTTGATACTTAAGTAGTTTTAGCAAAGTGTATTGATTGATACCTTTGATTAGTTTCATTCATGCTAGACATGAACACATTTGTGTATTTAAAGACCGCCTGTTTCTACAATAGAAAAAGCAGACTTTGACAGATAGTATTTTAATATACTTGGTTGAACGGTTACTTCTGTGTTCCTCAGTACACACTCAAAGCCTTCTTTAGTTCTCAGATCTCGTCTCCTCTCTGGAAGAGTAGGCCACCTGCCAACTATCGTATCTCTTACCGATAATGTGATTAGCACCTTACGAACACATTACATTTTTTTAACCTCAGCAAGTGGTTAAGAACCTGTTCCCAGATTTAGGCCTGATCAACCTATCAATATCCACCTCAGAATGCTAGGGGAGAGAAGCGGCAGAATCACGGCATATTCGGCTTTGTCTCAAATCCAACATAGAGTCTTTGACAACTAGGAGTGGGAAGCAAATCCCAAGACCAGATCTTACAAGAAAAAGGAATCCCGACGCTCTGCTAAAGAGTGGGAAGAACCAGCAAACACGGAAGACACACAACCTCCAGTAGAATTCCCTTCCACTGCAGCAAAGAAGCCTTCTTTTGAACCTTCAATCTACCCTAAATCCAGTGGCGAATCAGACATGGCTAGTACAGGAGGAGGGCCCTCTAGAGGAGGAAAATCTTGGGCTCAGCCTGAAGAAGAGGAAGTACCCGCAGCATTTGAACCTCTTAAGTTTAAACTCTACCTCCCAGCAAGGTTTACAGGAGAAGGAAAGGATCTCAAACCTGTAGCCTTTGACCGATGGGCGATGGAACTCACACACTATCTTCTCCTGCAAGGGAAAAATATGGAAGACCCTACAACTGGACTGTACATCGGATCGTTCTACGAAGGAAAGGTAACTGACGCATACCACCAATGCTATAAGGAATACGTCGGAAATGTGAGATTAAGAGGATCCACTGTTCTCGATTACCTGAGAGGCTGATTCCAGTTCTCTATCACCAACGACCTCCTTTACAACAAATTAAAGCAGCTCCAGCAGGTTAATGGAACGCATGTTACGAGAATCACAGATGTTAGTACGGATCTAATGATGTATAAGAATCGAATTAAGAAAGGAAGCATTTCCAGCTACATCCTTAAGTAATGATTCAATGATAGTATGCATCCGACTCTCCAATGAGAGGTAGAACTGCTTGAGGAAGAAGATGACAATATGGCAATAATAATTGTAAGAGCAGAACAAAAGGATGCCATCCTCTATGAAACCAAGGCATACAAGACACCGGCATCCTCTAGCAGGAATAGTCAACCACAACATAAGCCCTCCAGCAACTCTGAAGATGATACCCCATGGGTTATCAAAAAGAAATCCAAATCCTTCAAGGAATCAAGATGGCAGAAAGGAGAATATTTTGAAGGTGGAAAAACAGGACACATGGCAAAGAACTGCCCTACAAAGAAAGGGAAAGGAAAGGCGATTAAGCAAGAAGCATCGGCCAACAATATTGAGAATGATAGTGATGATGCCCAATCCAGCGAGTATGAGGAGATCCATATCGGATACATCGATGTGGAGTACAACAGTGTCCGACCTCCGGCTACATTTAAAGCACATATCACTCTAGAGGGTACTATGCAGATCAATGGCAAGAAGGCTCGAGTTGTAATAGACACTGGCACGATTGGATGAGACATGATCAGCAATGCTTTTGTCTCTGCCCATGGACTCTCAACTCGAGACCTTAACCAACTCATACCTGTCAATATGGCAGTAAAGGGATCACGATCCACAAGCCATAAAACCTGCAGTGCAACTATTCAACTTGGTTCTGCTGTTCTACCCCCCCAGGAAATCCTAGTCGGAAACTTAGCCAAATATGATGCTTTAATAGGGATGCCATTCTTGAACTGCCATAAAGCTATAATCAGATGTAGGGAATCAACCATTGATTTCCGAGATCAGAAGGTCAGAGTCTCATGCAAACCAACAATCGGAGAATACCGAGCTGCAGTCTGTGAAGCAACTACCCAATGCCTATTGGATGAATACTCTGATGTTTTCCCTGATCATATTCCCGAAGAACTACCACCTATGAGAGAGGTGAACTATCACATCCATCTCTGAGACCCCTATAATCTTAAAAGCCCACATACCTACTCAATTCCAGATGCATACAAAGGTCCACTATATGACTGGATTAACCAACAACAATGGAGAGGAGTCATCTACCAAGCAGAAGCACCAGGTGCCACACCTATGTTTGTCTAATTCAAAGCAGAAGGCAAAAGAATCTAACTCTTGGTTGACCTCAAACTACAGAATGAAAACACAGTTATGCACAGCTCCGCTATCCCAAACCAAACCCAAATCATGAATGCAGTTGGATGGGCTAGATTCCGAAGCAAGATTGACGTAAGCAATGCCTACTGCTAAACAAGGTTAGATCCAGAATCCGTACACTACAACAGTTTCAAAACAGTCTTCGGAAGTTTCATTAGGCGAGTTATGCTGCAAGGTGATATGAATGTGCCTGCCACCTTTATGCGAATTATGAAAAACCTCCTCAGTGAATACCTCCACCATTTTGTCTGGGTCTACATTGATGATATTCTCATCTTCTCGAACAGCAAAATAGAACACGCCTACCACATAGGTTTGGTTTGTACCAAACTAAGGGAAGCTAAGTTCTACGCTAGCAGAAAGAAATCAATTGTATTTGACAATAAGTTTGATATACTAGGACATGTGATAGCTGATGAAGGGATACATGCAGCCCCTGGAAAAATATCCTGTTTAACAGAATGCAAAATACCGCGGAATCAAAAGGAACTCATGCGATTTCTAGGACTAGTCAACTATATCTCCCAATTCCTACCACACCATGCCACTGTAACAGCACCGCTCACAGACTTTACCGGCAATGCAGAATTTATCTAGACCTACACTCATGACCAAGCCTTTACCAACATCAAGGAATTGATTAAAAGTACCAATGTTATATAACCTATCGACTCCAGTAAACCAGAACCAATATGGCTGATTACTGATGCATCGGATGTTGGAGTTGGAGAATGGGTTGGACAAGGAGCCTCTCATGAAATAGCAAGACCAGTGGCATTACACAGCAGGAAGTTTACTAATTTACAGATGAAATATGGAACAACTAACAAGGAAGCCCTTACTGTGATTGATGCTCTTGCCGCATTCAACCACATCCTGATAGGCAATACCTTCACCATTGTCACTGACCTCTTGCCCCTTACTAACCTTAAAACGGAAAGGGTCCCTGGAAGGAGAAGAACGCGATGGATAGGAGAAATCAGCAAATACGATGCAAAAATCATCTATACCCCTGGAAGAATGAACTATTTTGCTGACACTCACTTCTACTTGTATGAGAACGAAGAACTCACAGATCCTCCTCTTGTTCATGACCACACAAGACAAAGCAAAGACAGCTCCAACGACACCTCCTATGAACAAGAACCTTGAATGGCTACTGCCAGCTCTTCCGCTCTCTCCAATCCTTTCTCTTAGACCATGAGCAGAGCTGCCGGACCGGAACGAGGAAAGGACATTAAGAACGAGTGGAAAGACAACTGCACCCTCCGCAGCACACCTCTGCATGAACTTGAACAAAGCAGACTCCTCTGGTCCTACTGTTACCTCGATACTTGCCCCTTTCACCAGACTGAAATTAAATTCGGCAACAGATACCAGCCACCGTATTATATATCTGCTGACAATTCCAAAAACCCCAGTTTCAACACCGCAGAAGGAGCAGAAGAGATAATCGATGAAGATAAATCGAACCAACTTCCCATTACTTTTAATCCTGTCCCAACATGACACCAAGGTCTCGAAGAACTCAAACAAGCAGTAGCCTACGTGGATGCAATATGCTACCTACACCCTCTGCAGTCAGCTCTGCCATCCTCTTCCCCCATACCCGATTCATGACCACTGTATGGTGGACGCTTACAGGTATACAACAATGAAACCATTGTTTCTGTCATGTCTTCCACAATTCCTGAGCATCACCGACAGCTCTATGGAACCTTTGAAGAAGAGGAAGCCCCTATTGAACCGACAAGAGGATCCCTAATTGAGGATAAACAAGATGTTAGATCAACTACAGAAGAATTAACCTCCTCTTTCTGAAGCCAAATGATAGCAGGATATCACTATAACCTGATCTACTTTAAAGCTATGGATAGCTCCAGATATGGAGACCTCGCCCCCTACAACATATCCAACGGAATGGTCTATACCAGTACCGGTTATGATGAACATTGCCTATACATCCCGAAAGGCCATATGTTCAATGGAATGACTATTAGGGAATATGTCATTACCGAAATCCACAACAAAGGACACCCATTGCGGACTGCCACCTCCAATATGCCTCAGAATATGTTTACTTGCTTGAAATAGAAAAGGACTTCCGCGATTTGGTCAAACAATGTGAACTCTACCAGGCAAATAAGGAGTGAACACAACTACCTGAAGGGAAAGTGCAGACCCTCCAACTACCATGTGAAATATTCGAATCCTATGCCATCGATTTGGCAGGACCATTTAACAAGTCTACAGGATATGACACCATCTTGGTAGCTGTGCATCGACTTTCTGGATACACATGGCTCATACCAATGAAGGTTAGCGATTCCTCCAAAGACACCTGCAATAACCCCCAACGATACCTATTTACTCCTCATGGATACCCCTTATATATTGTCAGTGATGCTGATCCCCATTTCACCGCCAGATTCTGGAAGCAAACCTTGACCTCTCTCGGAGTAAACTATATTATGGCTACCCCTGGACATCATGAGACTAATGGCCAAGCAGAACGAAAAATCCATGAAGTCAAGACCAGAATTAGGAACATGATCAAGGAACAACAAACCAACTGGAAACTAGCCCTCGTTGAGCTGGCCGCATATATCAATACCAGACTTTCAGACACCTTGGGAATGTCTCCATATAAGGCAATCTTCGGCCATCAATACCCTCTCCTACCTACAACTCTATTTAAGAACTCCTCAGTCCCTGCCTCTGATAACCACCTAAACCGCCATCAAGCAATTGGGAATAATGCCTTCTAAGCCGTTCAAGCTGCCTGATTCCAAAGCACTAATACTGCTCAGAAGCGAGGATACAAACCTGTCTCTATCCTACCAGGTGATATGCTCATGGTACATGGAAACATGTTCATTACCAATGTTGGATGCAGCAAGAAACTACAACCCAGATGGCGAGTACCGTTCAAAGGCTTATCCTTTGAGTAGCATACAGAAAACTACACTGTCCAGATAGATAGACGCATGTACCGCCACAATACTGCTGTTTTTCACGCCTCTGCACTCCAATGATTCCATCCAAATGATGACTCCAAGTTCCCTGGAAGAATCTACTCTCGACCCACACCTATCATCATCGATAAGAAAGATGAATGGGAAGTCGAAGAAATCAGAGACCACCACCTTTGGTATGGAAATGATCAGTTCCTAGTCAAATGGAAAGGATATCCAACAAGCAAAACAGCTGGGAACTACTAGAAGGACTAGAGTATGCCATGGATATGGTGAATGAATGGTCGAAAGACACCATGCCAAATGAATCCCTCCCTCCAATGATGAATTACATCACTATATGCTGGACACCAACGATGCCTGAGACGGAGCGATGGCAGATAGAACTCGAAGTAAGTGATGGGTTTTGGACACCATACTTTGATTCGGAATTCGAAAGTAGCAATGAGAAAAATCAAGCTATGGAGTAGGCTCTCGACAATCTTATCTGATCCCCAATCACCCTCTGAATACCATAACGATGTTAAACTATATGGAACTCAATGTGATGCGGTGACAACAGATTGTTGGACTGTTGTTGAACCGCCATGTTATCCAACTCGAAGACTACCTTGAAATCCTCTGGATAGATTACTGTCCTGATTGTGACCACGCTTGGGTTGATGTACAGCATGAATCTGGTATTTGTAACTACTGTGACTTGCATTTCTTTGAGTCTAAATGTTTTCTTAGAATTTCTTCTTGCCCCTGGTATGACATTTGGGATGAAGAGGAAATGGCTGAAATTGAAGCCTTTGATTTCTCAGACTCCGCTTTTGATGATTACTAGGTTTTGTTTGTTTAAACAGTGGTTTTATTTTGGGGAATATAACCAGTATGGGTACTTGGTTATTGGTTTTGTTTTATGTTTTGTTTTAAGTATCGTTTAATACTTGGTTTTGTTTTATATTTTGTTGTAAGTATCGCTTTAATTCTTGGTTTGTTTTAAGTATCCTTTGATATTTGGTTTTGTTTTATGTTTTATTTTAAGTATCGCTTTGATACTTAAGTAGTTTTACCAAAATATATTGATTGATACCTTTGATTAGTTTCGTTCATACTAGACATGAACAGATTTGTGTATTTAAAGACCGCCTGTTTCTACGATAGAAAAGGCAGACTTTAACAGATAGTATTTTAAGATACTTGGTTGAACAGTTACTTCTGTATTCCTCAGTACATCCTCGAAGCCTCATTTAGTTTTCAGCTCTCGCCTCCTCTCTGGAATAGCAGGCCACCTGTCAACTATCGTATCTATTACCGATAACGTGATTAGCACCTTGCGAACACGTTACATATAGTCATTAACGACCCGGAGTAGAAAGCAAATCCTACGGCAAGTCCTTACAAGAAGAAACAACTCTGGCACTCTGCTCAGGAGCCAGGTGAACCTGTAAACATGGAAGACACACAATCTTCAGGAGAGTTCTGTTCTATCCCAGCAAAGAAGTCTTCCTTTGAATTTCTGATCGACTCCGAAACCAGTAGCGAATCAGATATGACTAGTACAGGAGGTAGGGCTTTGCGATGGGGAAAATCATGGGCTCAGCCTGAAGAAGAGGAAGTACCCGGAGTATTTGAACAGTATAAGTTCAAACTCCACCTCCCAGTGAAGTTCACAGGAGAAGGAAAAGACCTCAAACCTGAAGCCTTTGATCGGTGGGTAACCGAACTCATACACTACCTTGTCTTACAAGGGAAAGATGTGGAAGACCCTACATCCAGAGTATACATTGAATCATTCTGCGAAGGAAAGGCAACCGATGTATACCACCAATGATATAAGGAATACTGCGAAAATGTAATATTGAGAGGATCTGCTACTTTCAATTACCTGAAAAGCCGATTCAGATCTTCTATTACAAACAAGCTCCTAAACAACAAATTCAACCAGCTCTATCAAGTCAATCAAACACATGTCAAAAGAATCACAGACGTAGCTACATATCTCCTGATACATAAGGACTGAATGAAGAAAGAAACCATCTCCAACTACATCCTTAAGTGACGATTCTATGATGCCATGCATCCTGCCCTCCTGTGAGAGGTGGAGCTACTTGAGCAAGAGGACGATGATATATCTGTAATAATTGCAAGGGCAGAGCGAAAGGACACCATCCTCTATGAAACTAAAGCATACAAGACACTGATATCCTCCAGCCACAATAGGCAACCACGGCACAAGTCCTCTAACAACTGTGAAGATGATACCCCAAGGGTTTTCAAGAAGAAAACCAAATCCTGTAAAGAATTAACACAACAGAAGGGAGAATGCTTTGAAATCAGAAAAGCAGGACACATGGCAAAGAACTGTCATACCAAGACAGGAAAGGAAAAGGCAATTAAGCAGTAGGCATTCGCCAATAATATTGAGAATGATAGTGACAATACCCAATTCAGTGAATATGATGAAATCTATATCGGTTATAGCGATGTGGAATGCAACAGTGTCTGACCACCCGCTACCTTCAAGATACATACCACTCTAGAAGGTACTATTCTGATCAATGGCAAGAAGGCTCGAGTCCTATTTGACACTGACACAATTGGAAGGGACATGATCAGTAATGCCTTTGTCTCTGTCTATGAACTCCCAACCCAAGACCTTAACCAGCCCATACCAGTCAATATGGCAGTAAAAGGATCACGATCCACAAGCCATAATACTTGTAGTGCAACTGTCTCACTTGGTTCCACCATCCTACCCCCTCAGGAGATGCTAGTTGGAAACCTAGCCAAATACGATACCTTGATAGGGATGCCATTCCTGAGCCACTACAAAGCTATGATCAGGTGTGGGGAATCAACTATCAATTTCCCAGATCAGAAGGTCAGAGTCTCATACAAACTAACAAGCAGAAACTACTGAGCCGCAGTCTGTGAAGTAGCTGCCCAACGCCTATTGGATGAGTAAACTGATGTTTTCCCTCATCAGATCACCACAGAACTACTGCCTATAAGGGAAGTGAATCACCACATCTACCTTTAACACCCCTCTAATGTTAAAAACCAACCAACCTACTCCATCCCTGACGCATTTACCCCCTATGTGACTAGATAAACAAACAACAAAGAAGAGGAGTCATCTACTAAGCAGAAGTACAAGGTGCTGTGCCTATATTTGTCCAACCAAAAGCAGACAGCAAAAGAATCCACCCCCTGGTTGACCTCAAACTACGGAATGAAAACACGGTTATGGAGAGTTCCACTATCCCAAACCAAACCCAAATCCTTAATACAGTAGGATGGGCTAGATTCTGAAGCAAGATTGACCTAAGTGATGCCTACTTCCAGACAATGTTAGATCCAGAAAGTAAACGCTAGAACGATTTCAAAATACTATTTGGAAGTTTCATTAGCCGAGTCATATTACTAGGTGACATGAATGCGCCCAATACCTTCATGCGAATTATGGACAACCTCCCAAGCCAATATCTCAACTATTTTGTACGAGTTTACATTGACGATATTCTCCTCTTCTTACACTCCGAAGTAGAACCTGCCTACCATATATGTTTAGTTTGTACCAGACAAAGGGAAGCTAAGTTCTACACTAGCAGAAATAAATCAATCCTGTTTACCGACAAACTCAATATCGGGGACATGTGATAGATAATGAAGGAATACAAGCAGCCCCCGAAAAGATATCTTGTTTAACAGAATGGACAATACTCTGAAATTAAATAGAACTCATGTGATTCTGAGAACTAGTCAACTATATCTCCCAGTTTCTACCACACCACACTACTCTGATAGCACTGCTCACAGACCTTACCAGCAATGTGGAATTTGTCTGGACTCACACTTATGACCAAGCATTTACCAACATTAAGGAATTGATTAAGAATGCCAATGTTATACGGCCTATCGACTACAGTAAATCAGACACAATATTACTGATTACTGATGTATCAGATATTGGAGTTAGAGCATGGGTCGGACAAGGAGCTTCACATGAAACGGCAAGACTAGCAGCATTGCATAGTAGGAAGTTTACTAATTCACAGATGAACTATGGAACCACAGATAAAGAAGCCATTGCAGTGATGGATGCTCTTACCACTTTCAACCACATCCTGATGGGCAATACTTTAACCATTATTACTGACCACCAATCTCTCACTAATCTTAAGATGGAAAAAAGTCCCTGAAAGGAGAAGAACACGAGAATACGAGAAATCAGCAACTACAATGCAGAAATCATCTATACCCCTGGAAGAACGAACTATTTAGCAGATACTCTCTCCCGCCTTTATGAGAACCAAGAACTCACAGACCCTTCTTTTGTTTATGACCATACAAGACAAAGCGAAGATAGCCCTGACGACACCTCCTATGAACAAGAACCATTGTTGGCTACTGCCAGTACTGCTCGTCCCTCTAAACCTTTCTCTTACACTTTGTACAGAGCTGCCAGAACAGAACGAGGAAAAGATATTGGTGACTAGTGGAAAGATGATTGCACATTCCGCAGCGCACCTCCTCACAATCTTGAACAAAGCAGACTCTACTAGTCCTACTGTTACCTTGATACCGGTGCCTTTCACTTGACTTAAATTAAATTTGGCAACAGATACAAACGACAGTACTATACCTCTACTGGAGATTCCAAAGATACCAGTATCGACATCACAGAAGAAGAAGAACACCAACAATAACAGATAATGGACGACATCAATGATGGATCGATTCCACCTCCCGTTACTCTTAATCCCACTCTAAGACGACACCAAGGTCTTGAACAATTCGAAGAGGCAGCATCCTACATAGATGCAATATCCTATTTGCACCCATCACAGTTGGCACCACTATCCTCACCCATCGTAATCGATTCACAACCACAATACGGTGGACCCTTATGAGTATACAATAATGAAACCATTGTTTCTGTCATGCCTCCCACCATTCTGGAGCATCACCAACAGCTCTATGAAATCTTTGAAGCAGAAGAAGACCCTATCAAACCGACAAGAGGATCACTCATTGAGGATGAATGAGACGTTAGATCAACTACAGAGGAATTGACCTCCTCTTTCCTAAGCCAGATGATAGCAGGAAACTGTCATGACCCAATCTATTTCAAAGCCATGGATAGCTCCAGACATGGAGATCTCACCCCCTATAACATATCGAATAGAATGGTCTATACCAGCACCCGTTATGGTGAACATTGCCTATACATTCTGAAAGGCTACATGTTCAATGAAATGACCATTAGGGAATGTCATTACCAAAGTCCACAACAAAGGACACCATATTGCAGACTACAACCTCCCATATACCTCAGAATATGTTTACTGGCCTGAAATGCGAAAGGACTTCTGCGATTTTGTTAAATAATGTAAACTCAGCCAGGCAAATAGGGAACGAACACAACTTCCTAACGGGAAAGCACAGACCCTTCAGTTACCTTGCGAAATATTCAAATCCTATACCATCAATTTGGCAGGACTATTCAACAAGTCCGCCGGATATGATACTATCTTAGTAGCAGTGGATCGGTTTTCTGGATACACATGGCTCATACTGATGAAGATCACTAACTCCTCTAAAGACACCTGGAATAACCTCCAGCAATACCTATTTACCCCCCATGGATATTTATTATCGATTGTCAGTGATGCTGATCCCGGTTTCACACCAGATTCTGGAAACAAACCTTGACCTCCCTTGGAATAAATCATATTATAGCCGCCCCTGGACATCATAAGACTAATGGCCAAGCAGAATGGAAGATCCTCGAAGTCAAGACCGGAATTAGGAACATGATCAATGAATGGCAGACCAACTGGGAACCAGCCCTCACTCAGCTCACCGCATATATTAATGCCAGATATTCAGACACCTTGGGAATGTCCCTATACAAGGCAATCTTAGGCTGCGAATATCCTCTCCTGCCTATAATCCTATTTAAGATTTCCTCAATCTCCGCCTCCAATGATCACTTAAACCGCCATCAAGTTATCTGGAATAATGCTTTCCAAGCTGTTAAAGCAGCCCGATCCCAGAGTACCACTACTGCTCAGAAGTCACGACATAAGAGTATTCCTATCCCACCAGGTGACATGCTTATAGTGCATAGAAACATGTTTATTACCAATGTTGGATGTAGTAAGAAACTACAACCACAATGGCGAGGACCTTTCAAGGTCTAATCCTTTGACAAGTATCAGAAAACTACACTGTCTAGATAGATAAATACATGTACTGCCACAATACTGCTGTTTTCTACGCCTCTGCTATCAAGCGATTCTACCCAAATGACAACTCCAAGTTTCCTGGAAGAAGACACTCCCGACCCGCACCAATCATCATTGATAAGAAGGATGAATGGGAAGTTGAAGAAATCCGAAACCACCGACTTTGGCATAGAAACGATCAGTTTCTGGTCAAATCGAAAGGATACCCAATGAACGAAAACAGCTGAGAATATTTCGAAGGACTGGAGCACACTATGAATATGGTGAATGAATGGTGGAAAGACAACATGCCGAACAAATCTCTCCCTCCAATGATCAATTACATCACAATATGCTGGACACCAACGATGTCAGAAACTGAGCGATGGCAGATTGAACTTGAAGCTAGGGATGGGTTTTATACAACATATTTTGAGTTGAAATTCAAAAGCAGTGATGAGCAAAATCAGGCTATGGAGCAGGCTCTCAGCAACCTCATCTAATCACCATCCACCATTTATCTGAATACCATAAAAATGTTAAGCAATGTGGAACACAATTTGAGGCTGCGGTAACAGCTTGTTGAACTGTAGTTAAACCCTGATATTATCCAACCTGAAGACTACTTCACCATCCTCTGGGCGGACTACTATCCTGATTGCAATAACCGTTGGGTGGATGTACAGCATGAATCTGGTACTCATGACTACTGTGATCTGCATTTCTTTGAGTCTCAATGTTTTCTTAAGATTTTTTCTTATCCCT
>NW_003298795.1:274888-301616 GCF_000151645.1 Tuber melanosporum
GTCCCACTGCTCGCTTCTGGTTATTTGTTGGCCTGGAACGGAGACTGAAGCCTTTAGTCTCTCAGATTCTACTTTTGATGATTGTTAGGTTTTATTTGTTAAAACTAGGGTTTTCTTTTGGGGAATGTAACCAGTACGGGTACTCGGTTATTAGTTTTACCTTTACGTTTTGTTTGAAGTATCTTTTTAATACTTAGTTGGTTTTAAGTATCCTTTAATACTTGTTTTTGTTTTATGTTTTGTTTTAAGTATTATTTTGATACTTAATTAGTTTTACCAAAGTGTATCGATTGATATTTTTGAGTATTTTCATTCATGCAAAACATGAACGGATTTGTGTACTTAAAGACTGCCTGATTCCACGATGGAAAAGGCAGACCTCGACAGACAGTATTTTAACATACTTGGTTAAAGGATTACTTCTCCGTTTCTCAGTACACCTTCGAAATATCCTTTAGCTCTTAGCTCTTGTAACCGGTACGGGTACTCGGTTATTGGTTTTGTTTTATGTTTTGTTTTAAGTATCGCTTTGATACTTGGTTTTGTTTTATGTTTTGTTTTAAGTATCGCTTTGATACTTGGTTTGTTTTAAGTATCGCGTTGATACTTGGTTTGTTTTATGTTTTGTTTTAAGTATCGCTTTGATACTTGGTTTGTTTTAAGTATCGCGTTGATACTTGGTTTGTTTTAAGTATCGCTTTGATACTTGGTTGTGTTTTATGTTTTGTTTTAAGTATCGCGTTGATACTTGGTTAGTTTTAAGTATCGCTTTGATACTTGGTTTTGTTTTATGTTTTGTTTTAAGTATCGCTTTGATACTTAAGGAGTTTTACCAAAGAGTATCAATTGATACCTTTGATTAGTTTCATTCATGCTAGACATGAACAGATTTGTGTATTTAAAGACTGCCTGTTTCTACGATAGAAGAGTCGGACTTGGACAGACAGTATTTCGATATACTTGGTTGAACGGTTACTTCTTTGTTCCCCAGTACACCCTCGAAGCCTCCTTTAGTTCTCAGCTCTCACCTCCTCTCTGGAAGAGCAGGCCACCTGTCAACTATCGTATCTATTACCGATAACGTGATTAGCACCTTGCGAACACGTTACATTTTTTTAACCTCAGCAAATGGTTAAGAACCTGTCCCCGGATTTAGGCCTGATCAACCTATCGATATCCACCTCAAAACGCTAGCGGAGAGAAGCGGCAGAATCACAGCACATTCGGCTTCATCTCAAACCCAAGATAAAGTCTTTGACAACCAGGAGTGGGAAGCAAATCACACGGCAAGACCTTCCAAGAAAGAAACAACCCTGGCGCTCTGCTAAAGAGCCGGGCGATCCTGCAAACACGGAAGATACACAACCTCCAGGAGAATTCCCTTCTACTCCCGCAAAGAAGCCTCCCTTTGAACATCCAAACGACTCCGAATCTAGTAGCGAATCAGATATGCCTAGCACAGGAGGAGGGCCTTCTGGAGGAGGGAAATCTCGGGCAAGGCCTGAAGAAGAGGAGGTACCTGCAGCATTTGAACCTCCTAAGTTTAAACTCCACCTCCCAGCGAAGTTCACAGGCGAAGGGAAAGACCTCAAACCTGAAGCCTTTGAACGATGGGCAACTGAACTCTCACAGTTCCTACTCTTACAAGGAAAAGATGTGGAAGACACTACAACCGGACTTATCATTGGCTCATTTTGCGAAGGAAAGGCAACCGACGCATACCACCAATGCTATAAGGATTTCGGCGGGAATGTAAGATTAAGAGGATCTACAGTTCTCGATTACCTGAAAGGACGATTCCAATCCTCTATAACCAACGACCTCCTATACAACAAATTCAACCAGCTCCAGCAAGTTAACGGAACGCATGTCAAGCAAATCACCGATGTGGCTACGGACCTAATGATGTATAACGACCGGATGGAGAGAGGAAGTATCTCCAAATACATCCTGAAGCGACGATTCTACGACACCATGCACCCTACCCTCCGGCGAGAAGTTGAACCACTCGAGGAAGATGGCGATGATATTGCAGTAATAATTGCAAGAGCAGAACGAAAGGACGCCATTCTCCATGAGACCAAGGCCTACAAAACACAGACATCCTCTAGTAGGAACAGCCAGCCATGACACAAAGCCTCCAGCAACTCTGAAGACGATACCCCACGGGTTGTCAAGAAGAAAACAAAATCCTCCCAAGAATCGAGACGGCAAAAGGGAGAATGTTTCGAATGTGGAAAAACAGGATACATGGCAAAGAACTGTCCAACGAAGAACAGAAAAGGAAAGGCAATTAAGCAACAGGCGTCGGCCAACAATGTTGAAAGCGATAACACCCAATCCAGTGAATATGAAGAGATCCATATCGGATATATCGATGTAGAACGCAACAGTGTTCGACCTCCGGCTACATTTAAAGCACACACCGCTCTGGAAGGTACTATCCTAATCAATGGCAAAAGGGCCCGAGTGCTATTTGACACTGGCGTAATCGGAAGAGATATGATCAGTAAAGCCTTGATTTCTGTCCATGGACTGCCAACCCGGGACCTTAACCAACCCATACCAGTCAATATGGCAGTAAAGGGATCACGATCCACAAGCCATAAAACCTGTTCTGCGACTATTCGACTTGGTTCTGCTGTACTACCCCCCAGGAAATGCTGATTGGAAACCTAGCCAAATACGATGCCCTAATAGGCATGCCATTCCTGAACCTCTACAAAGCTATAATCAGGTGTGGGGAATCAACCATCGATTTCCCAGATCAGAAGGTCAGAGTCTCATGCAAGGCAACAAGTGGAGAGTACCGAGCCGCAGTCTGTGAAGCAACTACCCAAAAACTATTAGATGAATACACGGATGTTTTCCATGATCAAATACCCGAAGAATTACCGCCAATGAGAGAGGTGAACCACCACATCCGCCTCCGAGACCCCTCCAATCTCAAGAACCAACCCACCTATTCTATTCCTGACGCATACAAAAGCCCACTTTGTGATTGGATCAACCAACAACAAAGAAGAGGAGTCATCTACGGGGCAGAAGCTCCGAGTGCCGCTCGTATGTTTGTTCAACCCAAAGCAGATGGCAAAAGAATCCGCCCCTTGGTTGATCTCAAGCTACGGAATGAAAACACGGTTATGGACAGCTCCGCTATCCCAAACCAAACCCTGATCGTAAATGTAGTTGGACGGGCTAGATTCCGAAGTAAGATTGATCTAAGCGATGCCTACTTCCAAACAAGGTTACATCCAGAAAGCGAACGCTACAACAGTTTCAAAACACCGTTTGGAACTTTCATTAGCCGAGTTATGTTACAAGGTGACATGAATGCGCCTGCCACCTTTATGCGAATTATGGAAAACCTCCTAAGCGAATACCTCCACCATTTTGTTTGGGTCTACATTGATGATATTCTCATCTTCTCAAACACCGAAATAGAACATGCCTACCATATAGGATTGGTTTGTACAAAACTAAGGGAAGCTAAATTCTACGCTAGCAAAAACAAATCAATTCTGTTTACCGATAAACTCGATATCCTAGGACATGTTATAGATAATGAAGGAATACACTCAGCCCCTGGAAAAATAGCCTGTTTAACGGAATGGTCGACACCCCGGAATCAAAAAGAACTCATGCGATTCCTAGGACTAGTCAACTATATTGCCCAGTTCCTACCACACCATGCCACTGTGACAGCGCCGCTCACAGACCTTACCAGCAATGCAGAATTTGTCTGGACCCACACTCATGACCAAGCCTTTACCAACATCAAGGAATTGATAAAGAATGCCAATGTTATACAACCTATCGACTACAGCAAACCAGAACCAATATGGCTGATTACTGATGGATCGGATGTTGGAGTTGGAGCATGGGTTGGAGAAGGAGCCTCCCATGAAATGGCAAGACCGGCGGCATTACATAGCAGGAAGTTCAATAACTCACAGATGAACTATGGAACAACAGACAAGGAAGCCCATGCTGTGATTGATGCTCTCGCCGCTTTCAACCACATCCTGATGGGTAATACCTTCACTATTGTCACCGACTACCAACCTCTCACTAATCTTAAGACAGAAAGAATAGCTGGAAGAAGAAGAACAAGATGGATAGGCGAGATCAGCAAATACGATGCAAAAATCATCTATACCCCTGGAAGAACGAACTATTTAGCTGATGCTCGCTCCCGCCTATATGAGAATCAAGACGTCGCAGATGCCCCTCTCGTTCACGACCACACAAGACAAAGCGAGGACAGCCCTGACGACACCTCCTATGAACAAGAATCATCAATGGCTACCGCCAGCTCT
This sequence comes from Tuber melanosporum, assembly GCF_000151645.1. Taxonomy (NCBI): domain Eukaryota; kingdom Fungi; phylum Ascomycota; class Pezizomycetes; order Pezizales; family Tuberaceae; genus Tuber; species Tuber melanosporum. The sequence continues at coordinate 279,208 of NW_003298795.1, forward strand.
GCCGCTCCCTCCAATCCTTTCTCTTACACCATGTACAGTGCTGCCGGAACAGAACGAGGAAAGAACATTGATGAAGAATGGAAAGACAATTGCACGCTCCGCAGCACACCTCCTCACGAACTTGAACAAAGCAGACTCCACTGGTCCCACTGTTACCACGACACCTGCCCTTTTCACCTGACTGAGATTAAGTTCGGAAACAGATACCAGCGACCATACTATATGCCTGGTGATGATTCCAAAGACACCAGCTTCGACACCGCAGAAGGAGAAGAAGAGATGATTGATTGAAATGAGTCAACCCAATATCCTCATGTCCTTAACCCTGCTCCAACACGATACCAAGGTCTTGAAGAACTCGAACAAGCAGCAGCCTACGTGGATGCAATATCCTATTTACACCCCCCACAGTCAGTCCCGCCATCCTCTCCTCCCGTAATCGATTCATGACCACTATATGGTGGACCCTTACGAGTATACAACTATGAAACCATTGTCTCGGTCATACCCCCTACTATTCCCGAGCATCGGCGTCAACTCTATGAAACCTTTGAGGAAGAGGAAGCCCCTATCGAACCAACAAGAGGATCCCTAATCGAGGATGAACGAGATGTTAGATCGACCACAAAAGAATTAACCTCCTCTTTCCGAAGCCAAATGATAGCAGGATACCGCCATGACCCGATTTACTTCAAAGCCATGGATAGCTCCAGGCATGGAGACCTTGCCCCATACAACATATCAAACGGAATGGTTTATACCAGCACCCGTTATGGTAAACATTGCCTATACATACCAAAGGGCCATATGTTCAACGGAATGACTATTAGAGAATATGTCATATCCGAAATTCACAACAAAGGACACCACAGTGCGGACCGCAACCTTCAATAAGCATCACAATATGTTTACTGGCCTGAGATGCGCAAGGACTTGCGCGATTTCGTCAAACAATGTGAACTCTGCCAGGCAAACAAAGAGCGAACACAACTACCTGAAGGAAAAGCACAGACCCTCCAACTACCATGTGAAATATTCGAATCATATGCCATCGATTTCGCAGGACCATTGAACAAGTCTGCCGGATACGACACCATCTTGGTAGCTGTGGATCGATTCTCTGGATACACCTGGTTAATACCAACGAAGGTTAATGACTACTCCAAAGAGACCTGGAATAACCTACAACGATACCTGTTTACCCCCCACGGGTATCCCTTATCTATTGTCAGTGATGCTAATCCCCACTTTGCCGCCAGATTCTGGAAGCACACCTTGACCTCTCTCGGAATAAACCATATTATGGCTGCTCCTGGACATCATGAGACAAATGGCCAAGCAGAAAGAAAGATTCGCGAAGGTAAGACCGGAATTAGGAATATGATCAATGAACGACAAACCAACTAGGAACCAGCCCTTATTGAGCTCGCTGCATATATCAACGCCGGATTTTCAGATACCTTGCGGATGTCACCATACAAGGCAGTCTTTGGCCGTCAATACCCCCTCCTACCTACAACACTATTTAAGAACTCCTCAGTCCCTGCCTCTGACGACCATCTAAACCACCACCAAGCAATTCGGAATGATACCTTCCAAGCTGTTAAGGCTGCCCGATTCTGAAGCACCACTACTGCCCAGAAATGACGACGCAAACATGTCCCCATCTCACCAGGAGACATGCTCATGGTAGATGGTAACATGTTCATTACCAATGTCGGACGCAGCAAGAAACTGCAACCCCGATGGCGTAGACCTTTCAAAGTCATATCCTTTGACGAGCATACAGAGAACTACACTGTCCAGATGGATGGACGCATGTACCGCCGCAATACTGCAGTCTTTCACGCCTCAGCCGTCAAGCGATTCCACCCAAATGACGACTCCAAGTTTCCTGGAAGAACCCACTCTCGGCCTGCACCTATCATCATCGATAAGAAGGATGAATGAGAAGAAGAAGAAATCAGAGACCACCGCATTTGGCATGGAAATAATCAGTTCCTAGTCAAATGGAAAGGATATCCGACGAGCGAAAAGAGTTGGGAACCACTGGAAGGACTAGAGCACGCTATGGATATAGTGAACGGATGGTGGAAAGACAACATGCCAAACGAATCCCTCCCCCCAACAGTCAATTATATCACCATGTGCTGGACACCTACAATGCCAGAAACTGAGCGATGGCACGCAGAACTCGAAGCTAGAGATGGATTTTGGGCACCATACTTTGAGTCAAAGTTCGAAAGCAGTGATGAGGAAAATCAAGCTATGGAGTAGGCGCTCGACAACTTTATCTAGTCACCAACCACCATCCGAATACCATAACGATGTCAAACTATGTGGAGCTCAATGTGAGGCAGTGACAACAGATTGTTGGACTGTTATTGAACCGCGATGTTAGCCAACATGAAGACTACTTCGAAATCCTCTGGATTGACTACTGTCCTGATTGCGATCATGCTTGGGTTGATGAACAACGTGAATCTGGTATTCGTGACTACCGTGATTTAGACTTCTTCGAGTCTAAGTGTTTCCTTAAAGTTTCCTCTTGCCCCTGGTGTGACACTTACGATGAAGAATTTCTTGCAGAAACTGAAGCCATGAGTTTCTCAGAATCCGCTTTTGATGATTATTAGGTTTTGTTTGTTTAAACAGTTGTTTTGTTTTGGGGAAAGTAACCGGTACGGGTACTCGGTTATTGGTTTTGTTTTATGTTTTGTTTTAAGTATCGCTTTGATACTTGGTTTGTTTTAAGTATCGTTTGATAATTGGTTTTGTTTTATGTTTTGCATTAAGTATTGCTTTGATACTTAATTAGTTTTACCAAAGTGTATCGGTTGATACCTTTGATTAGTTTCGTTCATGCTAGACATGAACAGATTTTTGTATTTAAAGACTGCCTGGTTCTAGGATAGAAAAGGCAGACTTCGACAGATAGTATTTCAATATGCTTGGTTGAACAGTTACTTCTTTGTTCCTCAGTACACACTCAAAGCCTCCTTTAGTTCTCAGCTGTCCCCTCGTCTCTCCAAGAGCAGGCCACCTGCCAACTATCGTATCTATTACCGATAACCTGATTAGCACCTTGCAAACACATTACATTTTTTTAACCTCCGCAAGTGATTAAGAACCTGTCCCCAGATTTAGGCCTGATTAACCTATCGATATCCACCTCAGAACGCTTGCGGACAGAAGTGGCAGAATCATGGCACATTCAGCTTCCTCTCAAAATCCCAGATAGACTCTTTGACGACTAGGAGTGGGAAGCAAATCCCACGACCAGACCTTACAAGAAAGAAAGAACCTCCTGGCTCTGCTCAAGAGCGGGGAGAATCTGCAAACACGGAAGATACACAACCTCCTGGAGAATTCTCTTCTACTCCAGCAAAGAAGCCTTCCTTGGAACCTCCAATCAACCCTGAATCTAGTAGCGAATCAGACATGGCTGGTACAGGAGGAGGGCCCTCTGGAGGAGGAAAATCTTGGTCAAGACCTGAAGGAGAGGAGGTACCTGCACCATTTGCACCTCCTAAGTTTAAACTCCACCTCCAAGCGAAGTTTACAGGAGATGGAACAGACCTCAAACCTGAAGCCTTTGACGGATGGGAGACAGAACTCACACACTATTTTCTCCTGCAAGGGAAAGATGTGGAAAACCCTACAACTGAACTATACATTGGATCATTCTGCGAATGAAAGGTAACCGATGCATACCACCAATACTATAAGGATTACGGTGGAAATGAAAGATTAAGAGGATGTACAGTCCTCGATTACCTAAAAGGCCAATTCAAATCCTCTATCACCAATGACCTCCTATACAATAAATTCAACCAACTCCAGCATGTTAGTGGAACACATGTCAAGAGGATTACAGATGTAGCTACGAATCTATTGATGTATAAGGAACAAATGAAGAAAGAAAACATTTCCAGCTACATTCTGAAATGACAATACTATGATGCTATGCATCCTACCCTCCGATGAGAGGTAGAACCACTCTAGGAAGATGACGACGATATTGTGATAATAATTGCAACAGCAGAATGAAAGGATGCTATCCTCCATGAAATTAAGGTATACAAGACACAGACATTCTCTAGCAGGAATAGCCAATCACAACACATGCCCTCCAGTAACTCTGAAGACAATACCCCATGGGTTTTCAAGAAGAAAACCAAATCCTCCAAAGAATCGAGAAGGCAGAAAGGAGAATGTTGTGAATGTGGAAAAACAGGATACATGGCAAAGAATTGCCCTTCAAAGAAAGTGAAAGGAAAGGCAATTAAACAAGAAGCCACAGCCAACAATATTGAGAATGCTAGTGATGATGCCCAATCCAGCGAATATGAGGAGATCCATATCGGATATATCGATGTGGAGTGCAACAGTGTCTGACCTCTAACTACGTTTAAAGCACACACCTCCCTAGAAGGTACTATTCTAATCAATGGCAAGAAGGCACGAGTCCTATTCGACATTGGCACGATCGGAAGAGACATCATCAGCAATGCAAGTGTTTCTGTCTATGAACTCCTAACCCGAGACCTTAACCAACCAATACCAGTCAATATGGCAGTAAAGGAATCACGATCTACAAGCCATAAAACCTGCAGTGCAACTATTCGACTTGATTCTGCTATCCTACTCCCCCAGGAAATGCTAGTTGGAAACTTAGCCAAAAATGATACCTTGATATGATGTCATTACTGAATCGCCACAAAGGTGTAATCAGTTGTGGGAAATCAACCATCGATTTCACAGATCAGAAGGTCAGAGTTTCTTGCAAGTGAACAAGCGGAGAGTAGCGAGCCGCAGTCTGTGAAGCAATGGCTCAAGGCCTATTGGATGAATACTCTGATGTTTTCCCTGATCATATTCCCGAAGAACTACCGCCTATGATAGAAGTGAACCATCACATCCATCTTCAAGACCCCTCTAATCTTAAGAACCAACCCACATACTCTATCCCTGACGCATACTAAAGCCCACTTTGTGACTGGATCAACCAACAACAAAGAAGAAGAGTCATCTACCAAGAAGAAGCCCCAGGTGCAACTCCTATGTTTGTTCAGCCTAAAGCAGATGGGAAAAGAATCTGCCCCTTGGTTGACCTCAATCTTCAAAATGAAAACACGGTTATGGACAGCTCCCCGATCCCGAATTAAACCAAAATCCTGAATGCAGTTACACGGTATAACGTGTTCACTAGGTGCTAATCATGTTATCGGTAATGAATATGATAGTTGGCAGATGGCCTGCTCTTCCGGAGAGGAGGTAAGAGCTGAAAACGAAAGGAGGCTTCGAGGGTGTACTGAGGAATAAAGAAGTAACCATTCAACCAAGTATATTGAAATACTATCTGTCGAAGTCTGCCTTTTCTATCGTAGAAACAGGCGGTCTTTTAAATACACAAATCTGTTCATGACTAGCATGAACGAAACTAATCAAAGGTATTAATCGATACACTTCGGTGAAACTACTTAAGTATCAAAACGATACTTAAAACAAAACATAAAACAAAACCAATATCAAATGATACTTAAAACAAACCCAGTATCAAACGATACTTAAAACAAAACATAAAACAAAACCAACTATCAAACGATACTTAAAACAAACTCAGTATCAAAGCGATACTTAAAACAAAATATAAAACAAAACCAAATATCAAACGATACTTAAAACAAACCAAGTATCAACGCGATACTTAAAACAAAACATAAAACAAAACCAATAACCGAGTACCCGTACCTGTTACATTCCCCAAAACAAAGCAACTGTTTAAACAAACAAAACCTAATAATCATCAAAAGCAGATTCTGAGAAACTCATGGCCTCAGTTTCTGCTAAGAATTCTTCATCATAAGTGTCACACCAGGGACAAGAAGAAATCCGGAGAAAACATTTAGACTCAAAGAAATGTAAATCACTGTAGTCACGAATACCAGATTCGCGCTGTACATCAACCTATGCATGGTCACAATCAGGACAGTAATCTATCCAGAGGATTTCGAAGTAATCTTCAAGTTGGATAACATCGCGGTTCAACAACAGTCCAACAACCTATTGTCACAGCCTCACATTAAGTTCTAAATAGTTTGACATCGTTATGGTATTCGGATGGTAGGTGGTTATCAGTTAAGGTTATCGAGAGCCTGCTCTATAGCTTGATTTTGATCATCGCTGCTTTCGAATTCCGACTCAAAGTATGGTGCCCAAAACCCATCTCTTGCTTCGAGTTCTGCATGCCATCACTCAGTGATGGCATCGTAGGTGTCAAGCACATTTTTATGTAATTGATCATTCGGGGGAGTGATTCATTTGGCATATTGTCTTTTCACTATTTGTTTACTATATCCATAGCGTGCTCTAGTCCTTCTCGTGGTTCCCAGCTGTTTTTGCTCATTGGATATCCTTTCCATTTGACTAGGAACTGATCATTTCCATGCCAAAGGCGGTGGTCTCTAATTTCTTCAACTTCCCATTCATCTTTCTTGTCGATGATGATAGGTGCAAGTTGAGAGTGTGTTCTTCCCGGGAATTTGGGGTCGTCATTTGAGTGAAATCGCTTGACAGCAGAGGCGTGGAAGACTGCGGTGTTATGGCGGTACATGCGTCTATCCATTTGAACAGTGTTGTTTTCTGTATACTTGTCACAAGATAAGACTTTGAAAGGTCCTCACCATCGGGGTTGTAGTTTCTTGCTGCATCCAACATTGGTAATAAACATGTTTCCATATACCATGAGAATATCACCTGTTAGAATAGGGACATGTTTGAGTTGTCGCTTCTGAGCCATAGTGGTGCTTCAGAATCGGGAAGCTTTAACAGCTTGCAAGGTATCATTCCGAATTGCCTGATAGCAGTTTAGGTGGTCATTGGAGGCAGGAACTGAGGAGTTTTTAAATAGAGTTGTGGGCAAGAGAAGGTATTGGCGGCCGAAGATTGCCTTGTATGGCGACATTCCTAAGGTATCTGAAAATCTGGCATTGATATATGCGGCGAGTTCAACAAGAGCTGGTTCACAGTGGGTTTGTCGTTCATTGATCATGTTCCTAATTCCGGTCTTGACTTCGCGAATCTTTCGTTCTGCTTGGCCATTAGTCGCATGATGTCCAGGAGCAGTCATAGTGTAGTTGATTCCGAGGGAGGTCAAGGTTTGCTTCCAGAATCTGGCCGTGAAACGGGGGTCAACATCACTGACGGTGGGTAGGGGGTACCCATGGGGTGTGAATAGGTATCGTTGGGGGTTGTTCCAGGTGTCTTTGGAGGAATCAGTAACCTTCATTGGTATGAGCCATGTGTATCCAGAAAATCGATCCACAGCTACCAAGATGGTGTCATATCCTGGGGATTTATTGAATGGTCCAGTGAAATCGACGGCATAGGATTCGAATATTTCGCATGGTAGTTGGAGGGTCTGCGCTTTCCCTTCAAGCAGTTGTGTTCGCTCCTTATTTGCCAGATAGAGTTCGCATTGTTTGACGAAATCGCAGAAGTCCTTTCACATTTCAGGTCAGTAAACATATTCTGAGGCATATTGGAGGTTGCGGTCCGCACTGTGGTGTCCTTTGTTATGGATTTCGGTAATAACATATTCTCTAATAGTCATTCGATTGAACATATGGCCTTTCAGGATGTATACGCAATGTTCACCATAACGGGTGTAGGTATAGACCATTCCATTGGATATGTTGTAGGGGGTAAGGTCTCCATACCTGTAGCTATCGATAGCTTTGAAGTAGATCGAGTCATAGCAATATCCTGCTATCATTTGGCTTCGGAAACAGGAGGTTAATTCTTCTGTGGTTGATCTAACATCTTGTTTATCCTCGATTAGAGATCCTCTTGTCGGTTCAATAGAGGCTTCCTCCTCTTCAAAGGTTTCATGGAGCTGTCAGCGATGCTCCGGAATCGTAGGAGGCATGACAGAAACAATAGTTTCATTAGTGTATACTCGTAAGGGTCCACCATCTAGTGGTCATGAATCGATTATGGGAGGAGAGGATGGCGGGGCTGACAGTGTGGAGTGTAAGTAGGATATTGCATCCACGTAGGCTGCTGCTTGTTCGAGTTCTTCAAGGTCTAGGTGTCGTGTTGGAATAGGATTGAAGGTATGGGGAGGTTGGATCGATCCATCTTCATTGGTTATTTCTTCTGCTCCTTCTGCAGTATCGAAGCTGGTGTTTTTGAAATAGTCAGCAGTCGTATAATATAGTGGCTGGTATCTGTTGCCGAATTTAATTTCAGTCTGGTGATGGGGGCAAGTATTATGGTAACAGTGAGACCAGTGAAGTCTGCTTTGTTCAAGCTCATGAGGATGTGTGCTGTGGAGGGTGCAATTGTCTTTCCATTTATCATCAATATCCTTTCCTCGCTCAGTTCCGGCAGCCCTGTACATAGTGTAAGAGAAAGGATTGGAGGGAGAGGCAGCACTGGCTTTAGCCATCGATGGTTCTTGTTTATATGAGGTGTCGTCAGGACTGTCTTCGCTTTGTCTTGTGTGTTCATGAATGAGAGGAGGATCTGTGAGGTCTTGATTCTCATATAGGCGGGAGAGAGCATCAGCTAAATAGTTCGTTCTTCTAAGGGTATAGATGATTTTTACATCGTATTTGCTGATCTCGCCAATCCATGTTGTTCTTCTTCTTCCAGGTATTCTTTCTGTTTTAAGATTAGTGAGAGGTTGGTGGTCGGTAACAATAGTGAAAGTATTGCCCATCAGGATGTGTTTGAAAGCGGCGAGAGCATCAATCACAGCAAGGGCTTCCTTGTCCGCTGTTCCATAGTTCATCTGCAAGTTAGTGAACTTCCTGCTGTGTAATGCCGCCGGTCTTGCCATTTCATGGGAGGCCCCTTGTCCAACCCATGCTCTAACTCCAACATCCGATGCATCAGTAATTAGCCATATCAGTTCTGGTTTACTATAGTCGATAGGTTGTATAACATTGGCATTTTTAATCAACTCCTTGATGTTTGTAAAGGCTTGGTCATGAGTGTGGGTCCAGCCAAATTCTGCATTGCCGGTAAGGTCTGTGAGTGGCGCTGTTACAATGGCGTGGTGTGGTAGGAACTGGGAGATATAGTTGACTAGTCCTAGGAATTGCATGTTTTCCTTTTGATTCTGGGGTGTCGTCCATTACGTTAAACAGGATATTTTTCCAGGGGCTGCATGTATTCCTTCGTCATCTATAACATGTCCTAGGATATTGAGTTTATCGGCAAACAGGATTGATTTGTTTCTGCTAGTATAGAATTTAGCTTCCCTTAGTTTGGTACAAACCAAACCTATTTGGTAGGCATGTTCTATTTTGGTGTTCAAGAAGATGAGAATATCATCAATGTAAACTCAGACAAAATGGTAGATGTATTCGCTTAGGAGGTTTTCTATAATTCGCATAAAGGTGGCAGGCGCATTCATATCACCTTGTAACATAACTCGGCTAATTAAACCTCTGAAGGGTGTTTTGAAACTGATGTAGTGTTCGCTTTCTGGATCTAACCTTGTCTGGAAATAGGTGTCGCTTAGTTCAATCTTGCTTCGGAATCTACCCCGTCCAACGGCATTCAGGATTTGGGTTTGGTTCGGGATAGCAGAACTGTCCATAACAGTGTTTTCATTCTGTAGTTTGAGGTCAACCTGGGGGCAGATTCTTTTGCCATCTGCTTTGGGTTGAACAAACATAGGAGCAGCACCTGGGGCTTCTGCCCGGTATATGACTCCTATTCTTTGTTGTTGGTTCATCCAATCACAAAGTGGGCTTTTGCATGCCTCAGGGATAGAGTAGGTGGGTTGGTTCTTGCAATTAGAGGAGTCTCAGAGGTGGATGTGGTGGTTCACTTCTCTCATAGGTGGTAGTTCTTCGGGTATTTGATCAGGGAAAACATCTGGGTATTCATCCAATAGTCGTTGGGCAGTTGCCTCACAGACTGCAGCTCGGTACTCTCCGCTTTTTGGCTTGCATGAGACGTTGACCTTCTGATCTGGGGAATTGATGGTTGATTCCCCACACCTGATTATAGCTTTGTGGCGGCTCAGGAATGGCATACCTATTAGGGTATCGTATTTGGCTAGATTTCCAACTAGCATTTCCTGGGGGGGTAGGACTGCAGAACCTAGTCGAATAGTCGCACAACAGGTTTTATGACTTGTGGATCATGATCCCTTTACTGCCATATTGACTGGTATGGGTTGGTTACGGTCTCGAGTTGGGAGTCCATGGACAGAGACAAAGGCATTACTGATCATATCTCTTCCAATTGCGCCAGTGTCAAATAGGACTTGAACCTTTTTGCCTTTGATCAGAATAGTACCTTCCAGGGCGATGTGTGCTTTGAATGTAGCCGGAGGTCAAACACTGTTGCATACCATATCAATATAACCGATATCGATCTCCTCATATTTGCTGGGTTGAGTATTATCACTATCGCTCTCAACATTATTGGCCGATGCCTCTTGCTTCATTGCCTTTCCTTTTCCTTTCTTCGTAAGGCAGTTCTTTGCCATGTGTCCTGTTTTTCCACATTGAAAACATTCTCCTTTCTGCCGTCTCGATTCTTTGGAGGATTTTGTTTTCTTGTTGAAAACCCGTGGAGCATCATCTTCAGAGTTGCTCGAGGCCTTGTGCAGTGGCTGGCTATTCCTACTAGAGGATGTCTGTATTTTCTAGACCTTGGTCTCGTGGAGAATGGCATCCTTTCATTCTGCTCTTGCAATTATTATTGCAATATTCTCGCTGTCTTCCTCAAGTGGTTCTACTTCTTGCCGGAGGGTAGGGTGCATAGTGTTGTAGAATCGTCGCTTCAGGATATATTAGGAGATACTTCCTTTCTCCATTCGGTCCTTATACATCATCAGATCTGTAGCCACATCGGTGACTCTCTTGACATGTGTTCCATTAACTTGCTGGAGCTGGTTGAATTTGTTGAATAAGAGGTCATTGGTAATAGAGGATTGGAATTGTCCTTTCAGGTAATCGAGAACTGTAGATCCTCTGAATCTTAAATTTCTGCTGTATTCCTTATAGCATTGGTGGTATGCGTCGGTTGCCTTTCCTTCGCAGAATGATCCAATGAACAGTCCTGTTGTAGGGTTTTCCACATCTTTCCCTTGAAGGAGAAGATAGTATGTGAGTTCCGCCGCTCATCAGTCAAAGGCTTCAGGTTTGAGGTCTTTTCCTTCTCCTGTTAACTTCACTGGGAGGTGGAGTTTAAACTTAGGGTGTTCAAATGCTGCAGGTACTTCCTCTTCTTCAGGTCGAGCCCATGCTTTCCCTCCTCCAGAGGGCCCTCCTCCTGTGCTAGCCATGTCTGATTCGCTACTGGATCCGGGGTCGATTGGAGGTTCAAAAGAAGGCTTTTTTGCTGGAGAAGGGGGGAATTCTCCTGGAGGTTGTGTGTCTTCCGTGTTTACAGGATCGCCCGGCTCCTTAGCAGAGTGCCAGGGTTGTTTCTTTCCTGTAAGATCTTGTCATGGGATTTGCTTCCCACACCTGCTCGTCAAAGACTCTATCTTGGATTTGAGAGGAAGCCGACTGTGCCGTGATTCAGCCGCTTCTCTCTGCTAGCGTTCTGATGGATATCGATAGGTTGATCAGGCCTAAATCTAGCGACAGGTTCTTAACCACTTGCTGAGGTTAAAAAAATGTAACGTGTTCGCAAGGTGCTAATCATGTTATCGGTAATGAATACGATAGTTGGCAGATGGCCTGCTCTTCTGGAGAGGAGGCGAGAGCTAAAAGCTCAAGGAGGCTTTGAGGGTGTACTGAGGAACAAAGAAGTAACAGTTCAACCAAGTATATTGAAATACTGTTTGTCGAAGTCTGCCTTTTCTATCGTAGAAACAGGCGGTCTTTTAAATACACAAATCTGTTCATGACTAGCATGAATGAAACTAATCAAAGATATCAATCGATACACTTTGGTGAAACTACTTAAGTATCAAAACGATACTTAAAACAAAACATAAAACAAAACCAAGTATCAAACGATACTTAAAACAAACCAAGTATCAAACGATACTTAAAACAAAACATAAAACAAAACCAAGTATCAAACGATACTTGAAACAAAACATAAAACAAAACCAAGTATCAAACGATACTTAAAACAAACCAAGTATTAAAGCGATACTTCAAACAAAACATAAAACAAAACCAAGTATCAATTGATACTTAAAACAAACCAAGTATCAAACGATACCTAAAACAAAACATAAAACAAAACCAAGTATCAAACGATACTTAAAACAAAACATAAAACAAAACCAATAACCGAGTACCCGTACCGGTTACACACGGGCTAGATTCTGAAGCAAGATTGACCTAAGTGATGCCTGCTTCCAAATAAGGCTCGATCCAGAATCCGAACGCTGCAACAGTTTCAAGACAATCTTCCGATATTTGATTAGCCATGTTATGTTGCAACGTGATATGAATGCACCCGCCATTTTTTTGCGAATTATGGAAAACCTTCTAAGCGAATACCTCCACCATTTTGTCTGGGTTTACATTGACGATATTCTCATCTTCTCAAACACCAAAATAGAACATGCCTACCATATTGGTTTGGTTTGTACCAAACTAAGGAAAGCTAAGTTCTACACTAGTAGAAGCAAATCAATCCTATTTGCCGATAAGCTCGATATCCTAGGACATGTTATAGATGACGAAGGAATACATGCAGCCCCTGGAAAAATATCCTCTTTAACACAATAGACCCTACCCTGGAATCAAAAGGAACTCATGCAATTCCTAGGACTAGTCAACTATATCTCCTAGTTCCTACCACACCACGCCACTGTGACAGCGCCACTCGCAGACCTCTCCGGCAATGCAGAATTTGGCTGGACCCACACTCATGACCAAGCCTTTCCCAACATTAAGGAATTGATTACAAACGCCAATGGTATACAACCTATAGACTATAGTAAACCAGAACTGACATGGCTGATTACTGATGCATCGGATGTTGAAGTTGAAGCATGGGATGGGCAATGGGCCTCTCATCAACTGGCAAGACTGGCAGCATTACACAGCAGGAAGTTCACTAATTCACAAATGAACTATAGAACAATAGACAAGGAAGCCCTTACTGTGATTGATGCTCTCGCCGCTTTCAACCACAATCTGATGGGAAATACCATCACTATTGTTACCGACCACCAAGCTCTCACTAATCTTAAAACAGAAAAGGTACCTAGGAGGAGAAGAACATGATGGATTGGCAAGATCAGCAAATACGATGCAAAAATCATCTATGCCCCTGGAAGAACGAACTATTTAGTTGATACTCTCTCCCACCTATATGAGAACCAAGAACTCACAGACCCTCCTCTTATTCATGACCACACAAGACAAAGCGAAGACAGCCCTGCCCATACCTCCCATGAACAAGAACCATCAATGGCTACCACCAGCTCTGCCGCTCCCTCCAATCCTTTCACTTACACCATGTACAGAGCTGCCGGAACAGAACGAGGAAAAGACATTGATGACCAGTAGAAAGACAATTGCACCCTCCACAGCACACCTCCTCACGAGCTTGAACAAAGCAGACTCCACTGGTCCCACTGTTACCTGAATACCTGCTCTTTTTACCAGACTGAGATTAAGTTTGGCAACCGATACCAGCGACCATAATATATGTCTTCTGATGATTCCAAAAATACCTGCTTCGACACTGCTAAATAAGCACAAGAGATAATGGATGAAGATGGGTCGACCCAACCTCCCCTTACTCTTAATCCTATCACAAGATGACACCAAGGTCTTGAAGAACTTGAACAAGCAGCAGCTTACAGGTATGCAATATCTTACCCACACCTTCTGCAGTCAGCCCTGCCATCCTCTCCTCCCATAATCGATTCACGACCACTCTATGGTGGACCCTTACGAGTATACAACAATGAAACCATTGCTTTTATCATGCCTCCCACGATTCCTGAGCATTGCCAACAGCACTATAAAACCTTTAAAGAAGAGGAAGGCCCTACCGAACCGACAAGAGGATCTCTCATTGAAGATGAATGAGATGTTAGATCAACTACAGAAGAATTAACCTCCTCCATTCGAAGCCAAATGATAGCAGGGTATTGCCATGATGCGATCTATTTCAAAGCGATGGATAGTTCTAGACATGGAGACCTCGTCCCTGACAAAATATCTAATGGAATGGTCTTTACCAGCACCCGTTATGGTGAACATTGTCTATACATCCTGAAAGGCCATATGTTCAATGGAATAACTATTAGGAAATATGTCTTTACTGAAATCCACAACAAAGAACACTATAGTGCGGACCGCAACCTCCAATATGCCTCAGAATATGTTTACTAGCTAGAAATGCGAAACGACTTCAGCAATTTTGTTAAACAATGTGAACTCTGCCAGCCAAATAAGGAACGAACACAACTACCTGAAGGAAAATCACAAACCAACCAGCTACCATGCGAAATATTCAAATCCTATGCTATCGATTTCGCAAGACCATTCAACAAATCCGCTGGATATGATACCATCTTAGTAGCTGTGGATCGACTTTCTGGATACACATAGCTGATGCCAAAGAAGGTTACCGATTCATCCTAAGACACCTGAAATAACCTCCAACAATACATATTCACCTTCCATGGATACCCATTATCTATTGTCAGTGATATTGATCCCCGTTTTACATCCTGATTTTGGAAGCAAACCTTGACCTCCCTCGCAATAAACCATGTTATGGCTGCTCCTGGACATCATGAGACTAATGGCCAAGAGGAATGAAAAATCCGCGAAGTCAAGACTGGAATTAGGAACATAATCAATGAACGACAAACCAATTGGGAACCAGCCCTCATTAAGCTCGCCGCATATATCAATGCTAGATTTTCAGACACCTTGGGAATGTCTCCATACAAGGCAGTCTTCAGCCGCCAATACCCTCTCCTACCAACAACTCTATTTAAGAACTCCTTAGTCCCTGCCTCTGATAACTACCTAAACCCCCATCAAGCAATTCGGAATGATGCCTTGCAAGCTGTTAAAGCTGCGTGATTCCGAAGCACCACTACTGCTCAGAAGCCATGCTGCAAACATACTGCTATTCCACCAGGTGATATGCTCATTGTACATGGAAACATGTTTATTACCAATATTGGTCACAGCAAGAAACTACAACCCGGATGGCGAGGACCTTTGAAGGTCTTATCTTTTGACAAGCATACAGAAATCTACAGTGTCCAAATGGATGGACGCATGTACTGCCACAAGACTGCAGTCTTCCACACCTCTCCTGTCAAGCGATTCCACCCAAATGATGACTCCAAGTTCCCTGGAAGAACCTACGCTCTACCTGTTCCTATCATCATTGATAAGAAAGATGAATGGAATGTTGAAGAAACCCAAGACCACCACCTTTAGCATGGAAATGATCAGTTCCTAGTCAAATGGAAAGGATATCCAATGAGCGAAAACAGCTGGGAACCACTAGAAGGACTAGAGCACGCTATGGATATAGTAAACAAATAGTGGAAAGACAACATGCCAAATGAATCCCTCCTCCCAATAATCAATTACATCACCATGTGCTGGACACCTACAATGCCAGAGACTGAGTGATGGCATGCAGAACTCGAAACTAGGGATGGGTTTTGGGCACCATACTTTGAGTCGGAATTCGAAAGCAGTGATGAGGAAAATCAAACTATGGAGCAGGCTCTCGACAACCTTATCTAATCACCATCCACCATCCAAATACCGTAACGATATCAAACTATGTGGAACTTAATGTGAGGCTGTCACAATATATTGTTGGACTGTTGTTGAAACGCGATGCTATCCAACTTGAAGACTACTTTGAAATTTTCTGGATAGACTACTGTCCTGATTGCGACAATCTTTGAGTTGATGTACAGCATGAATCTGGTATTCGTGACTACTGTGATTTGCATTTCTTTGAGTCTAAATGTTTTCTTAGAATTTCTTCTTGTCTCTTGTATGACACTTACGATAAAGAACTGATGGTGGAAATTGAAGCCTTTAGTTTCTCAGACTCCGCTTTTGATGATTATGAGGTTTTGTTTGTTTAAACAGTTGTTTTGTTTTGGGGAATGTAACCGGTACGGGTACTCGGTTGTTGGTTTTGTTTTATGTTTTATTTTAAGTATCGCTTTGATACTTGGTTTGTTTTAAGTATCGTTTGATGCTTGGTTTTGTTTTATGTTTTTGTTTTAACTATCGCTTTGATACTTAAGTAGTTTTACCAAAGTGTATCGGTTGATATCTTTGGTTAGTTTCATTCATGCTAGACATGAACAGATTTTTGTATTTAAAGACCGCCTGTTTCTACAATAGAAAAAGCAGACTTCGACAGACAGTATTTCAATATACTTGGTTGAACAGTTACCTCTTTGTTTCTCAGTACACCCTTGAAGCCTCCTTTAGTTCTCAGCTCTCACCTCCTCTCTGGAAGAGCAGGCCACCTGCTAACTATTGTATCTATTACCGATAATGTGATTAGCACCTTGTGAACACATTACGGTGAGGCTGTGACAACAGCTAGTTAGACTGTTGTTGAACTGCGATGTTATCCAACTTGAAGACTAATTTACTATCCTCTGGGTAGACTACTGCCCCAATTGCAATAACACTTGGGTAGACGTACAGTATGAATCCAGTATTCATGAATACTGTGATCTGCATTTCTTTGAATCATGTTGTTTTCTTAGAATTTCTTCTTGTCCCTAGTGTGACACTTATGATAAAGAACTCATAGCGAAAACTGAAGCTTTTAGTTTCTCAGACTCCACTTTTGATGATTATTACAGTACCTCGTCAGAAGTGTTCATGATCTGAGACATGTTTAATTGCAGTTGCACCATGAGACCGTGGAGTGTGGTTGTCAACAGCGCTCGCACAATACGAGTATACGATCAACCTTCAACTACCACCTCCCAATGGTCAATGGTTAATGATCAATTATCTGCTATATATATTTTAGGGTAAAATAATAATAAATAAGGCTAGCTAATACTTTGTATAACCTCCCCTTGCTTCCAATACTGCAGCTACTCTACCAGGCATTGATTTCCACAACTTTTCAAAAAACTCTGCAGGAATTGTCTCCCAAACCAAAGGTAATACTTGTTCAAGCCTTTTCTTAACAGCTTCTTTTCCTCCTGGGGTATCTCCAATTCTTGGATATTGCTAGTGTAATCGCTTTTTAAGCTCAACCCATACATGCTCAATAGGATTCAAATCAGGGAAATATGGGGGGTGCTCCTCAACCTGAATACAATTTCTCTCAAGCCAATCCATGACACTATAAACCTTATAAATAGGAACATTATCCTGCTGAAAAAGAACATCTTCAAGTTGCATACTAAAGGAAATTATTTGATGAATTACAGGAAAAAGATGTTTTCTTAAGAGTCTAACATACCTGGTCTTGTTGATATTTTAGGTAATAAGAACCAAAGGACCTTTTCTCTTACCCCAAACGCACCCCCATACCATAAGCAAAATATTCTTATCCTTTTCCTTTAGGTGAATACAATCTGCAAGCCACTGCTCCCCAGGTTCTCTGAAATCCCATTGCTGCCTTGGATCCCTGGATTTCTCCACACTGTACTCCTTACTCCAGATGACTCTCTCAAAATCCTCAGCTGTCCAATTCTTATGAGCAGTAGCCCATCTTAGCCTCTTAGCTATATGGACAGCTTTGAACTTGGGTCTTGACTTGGCTAGCCATTTCTTAATATTGGCATCTCTGAGTACTCTATCCACGATAAATTTGTTAGAGAATCATGTTCTATCACTCAGGCTCAGATGGGTACCAACAAGTAGAAAGAGAAATACCCTCTGCATATTTATCCCTGAAATCTGATTTGGTCATTTTCCGGTTGGATTTGGCAGCTCCGATGATTGTACAACGCTGTCGCTTGCTGAGAACAGGTGTGCGACCAGGACGAGGAATATTATCCTAGGACAAACACTCACATGCGCAAGTGAGAAAGCTTTTAATAGTTGACCATAGCCGGCCAATAATTTGAGCAACCAGAGCAATATTCCAAAGGCAGTGGAAAAATCTGATGATCATGCCTTTTTCCACATTGGTCATTTCAGTTCGAGTGGTCTTTGGATTTCACTTTTTTGGCTTTGATTTATATCTAAATCGGTTAACCATTGGAAATTTTCCGAGAAAATTAAAATTAAAGAATTATTCGAATAGAGGATCACTGTATCGTGGTGTGTAATATTGTATGGGGCAGGTATCATACGGTCACACGATTAGCTAGCCGGCATTTAGCGAGGTGGCATTTAGCGAGGTGGCAATTTTGATGAGGTTGCTTAGTAAGGTGATCATGAACACTTCTGACGAGGCACTGTAGGCTTTGCTTGATTAAATAGTTGTTTTGTTTTGGGGAATGTAACTGGTATAAGTACTCGGTTATTGGTTTTGTTTTATGTTTTGTTTTAAGCATCGCTTTGATACTTGGTTTGGTTTAACTATCGTTTAATACTTAGTTTTGTTTTATGCTTATTTTAAGTATCACTTTGATACTTGGTTTTGTTTTATGTTTTTTTTTAAGTATCGCATTGATACTTGATTTGTTTTACTAAAGGATGTCACTTGATACTATTGATTAGTTTCGTTCATCCTAGACATGAATAAGATTTGTGTATTTAAAGCCCGCCTGTTTCTGTGATAGAAAAGGTAGACTTCGACAGACAGTATTTCAATATACTTGATTGAACGGTTACTTCTTTGTTTCTCAGTACACCTTCAAAATCTCCTTTAGTTCTCAGCTCTGGTGGCCTCCTCTCTGGTAGGGTAGGCCACCTGCCAACTATCATACCATTTACTAATAACGTATTAGTACATTGTTAACACGTTAAATGAATTGCTTGTTCTTCTACAGGGCATTGTGACGGCTCCTGAATGGTTTATACATATGATTACATAGGTTTTGGAGAACATAAAGTGCATCATGTAGTATTCCTCGATAATGTTTTAATCTTTTCTGACAGGAAGAAGGATTATGAATATCACATATGAAAGATTCCAGAGTCAATAAGTAGCTATAATTTTCTTTCGAAGAAGAAGAAGTCCTTTGATATTAGAAAAGATGGTATAAAGATTCTGGAAGAAAAGATTGATGCAATTCGAGACTGGCCAATGGTGAAATCCCTAAACGATATTAGATCCTTCCTTGGGCTAGCAGGTGTCTACTGCCATTTTACACCACATTTTGCACTATAAGCTCTACCATTATTTAAGTTACTCGATATCGACCAAACGGAATTTGAGGAGATAATTCAAAAGGAAGGTATGCTATCTATGATTGAAGAATCTATTTTTAAGTTGCAGAATGTAATCTGCCAACATCCAGCTCTCTCCCTATTAGAGAAAGACAATTTGGAGTTCATAGTAAGAACAGATACCTCAGGATTTGCAGAAGGAATGACTCTCCACCAAGTACAGGGTTAGAGTAAACAAAGTCCAGGTGAGGAAAAGATCCTGACCTACCTTTCTAGAATGTTGACTGATGTAGAGAGCCAGTATTTGACTTATGATAAAGACTTAGTGGCCATCAGGGATGTATTGAGTCACTGGCAGTACTATCTTCTTAGTAGTAGTAGGTGAGTAAGGGTCTCCACTGATTATGCAAGTTTGCATCATGTTCTCACTCAATCCAAACTTCTCCCAAGGCAAATGCAAGTCTTACAGGGCCTTCAGGAGTATGATATAGAAATTGATTACCCCCCTAAGTTAAAGAACTACATTCAGGATGCTTTGAGTAGACACTTAAACTATGAGAACCCCTTACTACCATCTGTTAATACGAGTGAAAAGATTGATGATATGATACTCTCTACACTCCTGATTAACCAAATTAGATCATGGCTTGCACAGGTTAGAGAAGAATACCTGGAGGATCCGTACTTTTAGAATGTGCCGAATGGGTTAAGAGGAGAGCAGTAAGAGTGGATAAGTAGTGCGAATGTACGGTATGCTACAGTCACTCGGCAGAGGTGTTTGTGATCTGAGACAACGTTTAATCGTGGTTGCACCATATGGTGGGGCAGTGCTGGTAGGGTTGTCAATAGGTGTATGTGCATGAGAGTTCAAGTTCATGATCAACAACTACTGGCACCTCTTAACATTCAACTATCAATTGACCTGCCATAAATTATACTCGGTAATATTTTGTATAACCTCCCCTTGCTTCTAAAACTGCAGCTACCCTATCAGGCATGAATTTCCACAACTTCTCGAAAAACTCCTCAGGAATTGTCTCCCAAACCAATAGTAATACATATACCAGTCTTCTCCTAACAGCCTCTTTTCCTCCTGGAGTATCTGCAATCCTTGGATACTGCTGGTGCAATCGCTTTTTAAGATCAACCCATATATGCTCAATAGGATTTAAATCTGGGAAATAAGGGGGATGGTCCACAACCTCAATACTGTTTCTCTCCAACCAATCTATAATACTATATGCCTTGTGAGCAGGAGCATTATCTTACTGAAAAAGAACATCTTCAAGTTGTATACCAAAGGAAATCATTTGATGAATAACAGGAAAAAGATATCTTCTCAAAAGTCTAACATACCTGGTCTTATTGATAGTTTGAGTAATAGAAACTAATGGACCTTTTCTTTTACCCTAAAAGCACCCCTAAACCATAAGCGAGATTCCCTTATCCTTCTCCTTTGGGTGTATACAATCAGCCAACCACCTCTCCACAGGTTCTCTGAATACCCATTATTGCTTTAGATCCTTGGATTTCTCCACACTGCACCCATCACTCCAAATCACCCTTTCAAAATCCTCAGCTGTCCAGTCTCTATGAGCTGTAGTCCATCTCAATCTCTTAGCCACATGATCAGGCTTTAGCCTAGGTCTTGACTTGGCTATCCATTTTTTAATGTTTACTTCTCTGAGTACCCGGTCCACTTTGCAGGCAAATTTAGTTGGCAATCATATCCAGTCACTCTGAGTAGCACAAAGAGTTACCAGTATCAAGAGAAACACCAGGTGCATAGTGATCCCTGAAGGCACATCTGGTCATTTTCTGGTTAGACAAGGCTGCCTGTATAATTATGCAATGCTGTTGACCACTCAAAATGGGGGTGTGACCGGGGCAAGGGAGATTTTCAAGAGATTGGCATTCACATACTTGGACAAGAAAGCTCTTAACTGTTGTCCACAGGTGTCTAATAATTTGAGCCACCAAGGTAATGTTCTGGAGGTAGTAGAGAAAGGCAATTATCATGCCATTCTTTGCAAGGCTCATTTCTCTCTGGGTGGTTTTAGGTGGGGGTCTTTTTTTACAGCATACTTCGTATTTCCAGAATGCTTAACCATTGGTAAAAAAGGTAGAGGAAATTAATAAATTAATTAATTAGGTAAAGGAGGCTTCGGTGGGTATAGATTTGTAAATGGTCATGGTTGCAATGGAGTAAATAGTTATGATCAACTTTACACTTCATTGAAAGGTAGTATTTTGGTGAGGCAGCTTAGTCATCTGAGACCAGTTTCATGAACACTTCTGACAAGTGACTGTAAATCTTGACAATAGCAAGTACTATCAAGGTTATACTGGCTTGACTCAGATGGCTTTATAACACATACTCAGTCTGTTACACTTTGTATACCTAGAAATCCTGAGCTTCAAAGGTCAATCTTGTATAAAGCTTATAATAATCCATTGGGGGACCACTTTGGAGTAAGGCAAACTGCCTTTACAATTGCCTAGCAATTTTATTAGCCACAGTTATTTCAGGAGACAAAGCGGTATGTACATGGGTATAGGGCATGCTATCGGACAAAGAGTTCAAATCAAGTCCCATAAGGTCTACTATAGCCACTTGATATTCCAGAAAACCAGTGGGAAGGAATTAATATTGATTTTATTCCAAAGCTACCAAAGATAGAGGTGGGAAATGACACTATTGTCATCTTTATTAATAGAATAACTAAGCAAGCACACTGGGTTGCGACAAGGGAGGCTATTTTGTCCACTGATTTTATCCAGCTGCTCTTAGAATATTATGTAGGCTTTCATGTCTCACCTAACATAATAGTATCAGGGATCACGATGTTTGCTTTACCTCTGACTTTTGGAAAAAGCAGATCATGAGTACTGCCTTTCACTCACAGATAGATAGGCTAGCTGAAAAAGTAAATAGTATAGTAGAATGATATTTACGTGCCTTTTTGACTAACAGGTAATAGAGCTGGGATGAGTTACTTTCAATAGCTGAATTTGCCTACAATTCTACAATACAAACAGCAATCAGCATGACTCTATTGAAAGTGGACCTTAGTTATATTCCGAGAATGCCACTAAATACAATCACAGCAGCCAGATATGCTAGTGGTGATGAGCGCAAGGGTGCTACCTAGTCTTTCTTAC
>NW_003298795.1:301667-305955 GCF_000151645.1 Tuber melanosporum
AGGCAAGTATGCTATGACAGAGGCATGAAATATCCTCTGCGCTGGCATGACATCTTGGTTGAAATTTAGCAAAACTTGTTTCGTGCTCAGGAAGACTATATGATATCAGCAAACAAGCATCCTCAGCCACACACTTTCCAGACTGGGGACAAGGTCTATATTTCTACTGGCAATCTTCCTGTTACATATATGAAAGATGGTACTACGGATGGCCAGCCTGACAACTCCTATTGGAAGCCACTCCACTATTGGTATATGGGAGATTTTGAACTCAGAAAGGCAAGAGGAGAGAATACCTTCAAGATTGCTGATTTCCTTAAACATTGGAAACTCTCACTAATAGTAAATGTTGATATGTTGAAGAAGTCGACAGTTGACCATCCACAACCCCAGGATGGTCCTCCACCTCTTTGCAATGAATAGAATCATGGTTTTCCTAATGCTGAGGCATGCTTTGGATTGGAGAAAACTAATTTTGCAAAGTGGGTAGCTAGTATATTCACACACGGCTAGAGAGAAAGGAAATAACAGGAATGAACGACTGTAAGTAAGGCAAAGAAAACCCAAATGCCAAAAGAAATCTCCAACCCGCTAGTCCTAGCTTTTCTTCCACTAACGGAGGTATTGCCGAGGTTGCTGCTGCCCCTGTCGCTTGGAGTCATTGGTACCAATATCTCCCAGTGTAAGGCAGGTGTGGGAATGACCAGCGGGTATGTACCTGCCATTGAGATGCCAAACATTGCCTTCCCAAGTCGAGGCAGGTTAGTGATATTACCGGCGTATTCTCTGTATTCCCTGGAAGTACTGTAAGAGGAGGATGTATTCTTCCCTTGAGTACTTAATATATGCTTTATATGCATCTGAGCACCATCTCCCCAATGTTTGGATTTCGATTTCTGTGATACCAACTTCTGCAGCCCAAGTCGCAGCTCCTCTACAGAAGCTATGCCCATTCTATGCTCCGCAACCTAAACCAGAAGCAATGGCTAGTCCCTGTAGTGTCTGGACTACTTGCTCTCTGGTAAATGGCCTTTGCTCCTGTGCTCCGATACAGAATAGAGGAGCAAATTGTTATCTATGGGTGTCAATACTAATAAGGAGTTTCATTGCGCGAGCGGGACAAGCTGTATCATTACTGGCTGCGATTGTTATTTGGATTCCGTGCCGGAAGGGGTCCATCTTCGATGCGGGTGATATGAGTTCCATGTGTTCTCCTCTGCTCAGGGTTTTGAACTTAATGCTATTCTTGGTCAGGAACCAGGTGTGGAATAGTGGGCCTATTTCAATATCGGTTGCTCGGTAAGTGAATTCCCCCACTGGAAGGAAGGCAGCAAAGGCCAATGTGAATGCCACTTATGTGACAATATCTTCATAGTTGGTATTTCCCAGGACATTTAGCAGTTGGAGGAGGCAGGGGCAGGTTAACTGTGTACGATCCCGGCGGTCCAGTTCATTGTAGTCTCTCTTTATTCCTTGGAGCGTTCTCTCCAACCGTGGGTCAGAGAATACAGTACATTCAATACCTTGATCCAACTGGTAAGACTTGAGCCCCGAGAGATATAGTTTCATTGTTTTAACTTTGATGGTTCCGGCTAAAGAGTACAGCCATTAAATAAGTGATGATACCTTAGCTGGGAAGCATGCCCTATTCGCATGGTGGTAGTTTGAGAGGGTACAGAACAAGGTGAACCGTAACCTGTGGGTATCATAATTCTGTCTAGTCAAAGGAGCTAGGCTACGCCAAAGGTAGTATCCTGCGATATGGTAGAGACCTGTTTCTTGTATATCAAGAACCCATGATCCCAGAGGGTGGAGGTGGGATGTACTAGCTGCAGTGCCAAGTTAGTAAT
Source organism: Tuber melanosporum (assembly GCF_000151645.1). Taxonomy (NCBI): domain Eukaryota; kingdom Fungi; phylum Ascomycota; class Pezizomycetes; order Pezizales; family Tuberaceae; genus Tuber; species Tuber melanosporum. Next base: position 303,518 of record NW_003298795.1, read on the forward strand.
TCTGTCAAAGTCAAAGCGTGAGAGCGCATCTGCAAGAGAGTTCTCCTTAGTTGGAATCCATCGGCATTCAATTTCCAGGTCCTATTCGGTAGCGATCAGTAAGCAGCAGTGCAATACACTCATTATAGTGCCCCGGATTGTTCTATTAGAGATTGTATGTGCTACTGCCCTGTTATCTATGTGCATTAGGACCTTAGTGCCCTGTCAGTCCTTACCCTAGTAGAGTAATGCCTGTTCTACCACATGCATGTCCTTAGTGTTGATGTGCTCATTGTTTTTCATTAGGTAGCGGGGCAGTGATATTGAGAAAGTGTAATCAGGCAGGGGATTGTGAGATTCAGGATTGGGGGGGTTGATCCTGCTCCAATTGTGTGTATCAGGTTTGCTCTCATATAAAAAGCTCCTAGTCCTTTCGTCCCTGAAGGGTCTGTCCAGAGCACAACTACTTCCCTTTCCTCTAGTTGTATTGATAGTTCTGGCACTTTCTCTAGGACTCGCTTCGACCATTTGAGGTCCTGGTAGGCCTCCCGAGAGATGCGCTGCCGGCAGTTCCTTTCCTGCTGTCCCAGCTCCGGAAAGTAAAGCTCCATATTGTAGAGCTGCCAGAGAAAAGACCTTCCCAGTCAAACCACTACAGAGATAAAGTTTAAGTAATCCGTTATTCTTTGGAGATTGATTAGTGAAAGGGATTTCGCAAGTAGTGCTGATGTAACAATGGTTCGAGCTTTATCCAGTTTCTTTGTTGGCAGTTGGATTACTATCTTCTCGGTATCAAGCTCAATTCCGCCAAAGCTAGCCACCTTTCCTTCTTCGTTCTTAGCCACCTTGATTGTTAAGCCTACTAATTAGCATAGGTGGGAGAACTTCTGGCTGTAGGCTTCGGGATTGCAGTTGCCGGGGAAGAGGATAAGAAAGTTATCAAGGTAGTGAATTATTTCTGCTTCAAGCGTCTCCCTTGCCAGTTCATTTCCCAGGATCCAATCAAAGGTTTCTGCGTATAGGTTGAAGATGAATGGTACTGTCCAGAGTCTGAATGGCAGGAAGTGTTGGAGTAGTACTTATTGTTCCAGTGGAAGCCAAGAAGAAGGCTATCACTTGGCGAGATAGGAATATGTCAGAAAGCATTTTCAAAGTCCCGTTTTACCAGCTGGCACACTCTCCCGAACCACTGTACTGCGGTAATGGCATCTTCGATCGTGCTATAGGAGATTGTCATGTAGTATTCTCGTATCCTGCCATTGACGGAGCCTTTGCCACCTTTATTAGTTGGGTACGATAAGTGATGTATTCGTCTTTTGGACCCGTCTGACTTGTCAGTTAGCCCTAATGGAGAGGAGGTAAAGTGCTCTGGTAGTCTTTTCCTGCTTGTAAAGAATTCAAGCCGGTTGTGTTCGAGCTCCTTGGCGATATCGGCCGTTACTATATCAGGAAAATCTTCAGCAGATATGAGGTTTTGATAGATCTGCACAGGCCCATGGTGTCCTTCAAAGCCAATCCTGACCCCGAATTGGCATATGCCTAGGACAGCTTCTACTACTACTTGGTCGGGATATCTGGTTAAGAGCTGCTTCTACCCCTTGTATTTTAATTGACCTGCTGGCATCGGGGTATTGTGGGCAGTAAAGACAGGATATGGGAGACTGGTATTGGGACGTCAGGGTTGTTTGCTAACATGTGGAGGGGTGAGAGAGTTTTTGGTTTCTATTATAGGTATGTGATACATTGTGTATGCGGAGGGGGTAACTTCAGTGACTGTGAGCCTGGAGCTATAATTCTTAGACAACATAGGAGGAGGGGAGGTGTGCAGGAATAAATAGGAGGGGCAGAAAGAGAAGAGGACTAGAGTGGGGCGTGAGAGGGGACTTAATGCCCAAGATAGTAGCCAACAGCCAGGAATGACTAGGAGTTCGTGTTGCTCCCCAAAGTACACTGTGTGACTTTGTGGCTGTTCCCGCATGTTATTCACGTGTGGTGGTGGCGGCAGTTTATTGTTCTGCATTTGCGATAGTTCCAGTTCCTGCAAGCTTGCATGGAACTTGAAGTCTGGGCTGGTCCTGGTAGTGAACCCACTGATCTACCAAGTGAGTGTATAGGGTACTGGATTTAGCACCTCTCCGTTAAGGCCGAGTATTGATGGGATGAGGTACCTTGGTTAGCTTGGGTGGATCCGAGAGGATACTCAAGGACTGGTAAGTCAGTTATGCGGTGGGTAAAGCTCGTTGGTCAGTTCGTGCTTGGGGTCCAGATATTTCACTACATGGGGTAGGCGAAACACTTCGAAGCGATAAGCTCACTGTCAATTTGGCGCCAGTCCTGGGGTAGGTATATGCTCTACCCACTAGGCATACATTTCTGGTGAAACTGGAAATGATACCCCTTTACACCGTCCTAAGTACCACAACTGTAATCGGAGGCGTACCGCACGTAAATCCGGCTGG
>NW_003298796.1:0-101025 GCF_000151645.1 Tuber melanosporum
AGATAGATCATTGAAAAAACACCCTTCGGAAGTATCATTACCCGAGTTATGTTACAAGGTGATATGAATGCGCCCGCCACCTTTATGCGAATTATGGAAAACCTCCTGAGCAAATACCTCCACCATTTTGTTTGGGTCTACATTGATGATATTCTCATCTTCTCGAACACCGCAGCAGAACACGCCTACCATATAGGTTGGGTTTGTAACAAACTTAGGGTAGCTAAATACTACGCTAGCAGAAACAAATCAATCCTGTTTGCCGATAAACTCGATATTCCACGACATGTTATAGATGATAAAGGAATACATGCAGCCCCAGGAAAAATAGCCTGTTTAACGGAATGGTCGATACCCCGGAATCAAAAGGAACTCATGTGATTCCTAGGACTAGTCAACTATATTGCCCAGTTCCTACCATACTATGCCACTGTGACAGCGCTGCTCACAGACCTTACCGGCAATGCAGAATTTGTCTGGACCCACACTCATGACCAAGCCTTTACCAACATCAAGGAATTGATTAAAAACGCCAACGTTATTCAACATATCGACTATAGTAAACCAGAACCAATATGGCTGATTACTGATGCATCAGATGTTGGAGTTGCAGCTTGGGTTGGGCAAGGCGCCTCCCCTGCAATGGCGAGGCCGGCGGCATTACACAGCAGTAAGTTCACTAACTCATAGATGAACTATGGAACAACAGACAAGGAAGCCCTTGCTGTGATTGATGCACTCGCCGCTTTCAACCACATCCTAATGGGCAATACCTTCACTATTGTCACAGACCACCAACCTCTCACTAATCTTAAAACAGAAAGAATACCGGGAAGAAGAAGAACGAGATGGATAGGCGAGATCAGCAAATACGATGCAAAAATCATCTATACCCCTGGAAGAATGAACTATTTAGCTGATGCTCTCTCCCGCCTATATGAGAATCAAGACCTCACAAACCATCCCCTTGTTCACGACCACACAAGACAAAGCGAGGACAGCCCGGACGACACCTCCTATGAACAAGAACCATCGATGGCTACCGCCAGCTCTGCCGCTCCCTCCAATCCTTTCTGTTACACCATGTACAGTGCTGCCAGAACAGAACGAGGAAAGGACATTGATGAAGAATGGAAAGACAATTGCACGCTCCGCAGCACACCTCCTCACGAACTTGAACAAAGCAGACTCCACTGGTCCCACTGTTATCATGACAGCTGCCCCTTTCACCAGACTGAGCTCAAGTTCGGCAACAGATACCAGCGACCATACTATATGCCTGCTGACGATTCCAAAGACACCAGCTTCGACACCATAGAAGGAGCAGAAGAGATGATCAATGAAGATCAATCGACCCAGCCTCCTCATACCCTTAATCCTGTTCGAACACGATACCAAGGTCTTGAAGAACTCGAACAAGCAGCAGCCTACGTGGATGCAATATCCTATTTACACCCCCCATAGTCAGCCCCGCCATCCTCTCCTCCCATGACCGATTCACGACCACTTTATGGTGGACCCTTACGAGTATACAACAATGAAACCATTGTCTCGGTCATACTCCCTACTTTTCCCGAGCATCGGCGTCCACTCTACGAATCCTTTGAGGAAGAGGAAGCTCCTATCGAACCAACAAGAGGATCCCTAATCGAGGATGAACGAGATGTTAGATCAACCACAGAAGAATTAACCTGCTCTTTCTGAAGCCAAATGATAGCAGGATATCGCCATGACCCAATTTACTTCAAAGCCATGGATAGCTCCAGGCATGGAGATCTTGCTCCCTACAACATATCAAACGGAATGGTATATACCAGCACCTGTTATGGTGAACGTTGCCTATACATACCAAAGAGCTATATGTTCAATGGAATGACTATTAGAGAATATGTCATATCCGAGATTCACAACAAAGGACACCACAGTGCAGATCGCAACCTCCAATATGCCTCAGAATATGTTTATTGTCCAGAAATGCGAAATGACATCCGCGATTTTGTCAGGCAATGCGAACTCTGTCAGGCAAATAAGGAGCGAACACAACTTCCTGAAGGGAAAGCTCAGACCCTCGAACTACCATGTGAAATATTTGAATCCTATGCCATCGATTTCGCAGGACCATTCAACAAGTCCGCCGGATATGACACCATCCTGGTAGCTGTGGATCGATTCTGTCGATACACCTGGGTAATACCAATGAAGATTATCGACTCCTCCAAAGACACCTGGAATAACCTACAACGATACTTGTTTGCCCCCCACAGGTACCCCTTATCTATTGTCAGTGATGCTAATCCCCGCTTTACTACCAGATTCTGGAAGCAAACCTTGACCTCCCTCGGAATAAACCACATTATGGCTGCCCCAGGACAACATGAGACTAATGGCCAAGCAGAACGAAAAATACGCGAAGTTAAAACCGGAATTAGGAATATGATCAATGAACGACAAACCAACTGGGAACCAGCCCTTGTTGAGCTCGCTGCATATATCAACACCGGACTTTCAGATACCTTGGGGATGTCACCATACAAGGCAGTCTTTTGTCGTCAATACCCCCTCCTACCTACAACCCTATTTAAGAACTCCTCAGTCCCTGTAACCGGTACGGGTACTCGGTTAGTGGTTTTGTTTTATCTTTTGTTTTAAGTATCGCTTTCATACTTCGTTTGTTTTAAGTATCGTTTGATACTTGGTTTTGTTTTATGTTTTGTTTTAAGTATCGCCTTGATACTAGGTTTGTTTTCAGTATCATTTGATACTTGGTTTTGTTTTATGTTATGTTTCAAGTATCGCTTTGATACTTGGTTTGTTTTAAGTATCGTTTGATACTTGGTTTTGTTTTATGTTTTGTTTTAAGTATCGCTTTGATACTTGGTTTTGTTTTATGTTTTGTTTTAAGTATCGCTTTGATACTTAAGTAGTTTTACCAAAGAGTATCAGTTGATACCTTTGATTAGTTTCGTTCATGCTAGACATGAACAGATTTGTGTATTTAAAGACCGCCTGTTTCTACGATAGAAAAGGCAGATTTCGACAGACAGTATTTCAATATACTTGGTTGAACGGTTACTTCTTTGTTCCTCAGTACACCCTCGAAGCCTCCTTTAGTTCTCAGCTCTCGCCTCCTCTCTGGAAGGCGAGGCCACCTACCAACTATCGTATCCTTTACCAATAACGTGATTAGCACCTTGCGAACACATTACATTTTTTTAACCTCAGCAAGTGGTTAAGAACATGTCCCCGGATTTAGGCCTGATTAACCTATCGATATCCACCTCAGAACGCTAGCGCAGAGCAGCGGCAGAATGACAGCACATTCGGCTTCATCTCAAACCCAAGATAGAGTCTGTTGACGACCAGGAGTGGGAAGCAAATCCCCCGGCAAGACCTTACAAGAAAGAAACAACCCCGGTGCTCTACTAAAGATCCGGGCGATCCTGCAAACACGGAAGATACACAACCTCCACGAGAATTCCCTTCTACCCCGACAAAGAAGCCTTCCTTTGAACCTCCAAACGACCCCGAATCTAGTAGCGAATTAGATATGGCTAGCATAGGAGGAGGGCCTTCTGGAGGAGGGAAATCTCGGGCAAGGCCTGAAGAAGAGGAGGTACCCGCAGCATTTGAACCCCCTAAGTTTAAACTCCACCTCCCAGTAAAGTTTACAGGAGAAGGAAAGGACCTCAAGCCTGAAGCCTTTGAACGATGGGCAACAGAGCTCTCACACTTCCTACTCTTTCAAGGAAAAGATGTGGAAGACCCTACAACCGGACTTATCATTGAATCATTCTGTGAAGGAAAGGCAACCGACGCATACCACCAATGCTATAAGGATTTCGGTGGGAATGTAAGATTAAGAGGATCTACAGTTCTCAATTACCTGAAAGGACGATTCCAATCCTCTATAACCAACGACCTCCTATACAACAAATTCAACCAGCTCCAGCAAGTTAATGGAACGCATGTCTAGCGAATCACCGATGTGGCTATGGACCTAATAATGTATAAGGACCGAATGGAGAGAGGAAGTATCTCCTAATACATCCTGAAGCGACCATTCTACGACACTATGCACCCTACCCTCCAGCTAAAAGTAGAACCACTCGAAGAAGACGGCGATGATATTGCAGTAATAATTGCTAGAGCAGAACGAAAGGACGCCATCCTCTATGAGACCAAGGCCTACAAAACACAGGCATCCTCTAGTAGGAACTCCCAGCCACAACACAAAGCCTCCAGCAACTCTGAAGACGATACCCTACGGGTTTTCAAGAAGAAAACAAAATCCTCTAAAGAATCGAGACTGCAAAAAGGAGAATGTTTTGAATGTGGAAAAACAGGGCACATGGCAAAAGGCTGCCCTACGAAGAAAGGAAAAGGAAAGGCTATTAAGAAAGAGGCATCGACAAACAATGTTGAAAGCGATTACGCCCCATCCAGCGACTATGAAGAGATCCACATTGGATATATCGATGTGGAATGCAACAGTGTTCGACCTCCGGCTAATTTCAAAACACACACCGCTCTAGAAGCTACTATCCTGATCAATAGCAAAAGGGCTCGAGTCCTATTCGACACTGGCGCAATCGCAAGAGATATGATCAGTAATGCCTTTGTCTCTGTCCATGGACTCCCAACCCGAGACCTTAACCAGCCCATACCAGTCCATATGGCAGTAAAAGGATCACGATCCAGAAGCCATAAAACCTGTTCTGCGACTATTCGGCTTGGTTCTGCTATACTACCCCCTCAGGAAATGCTGATTTGAAACATAGCCAAATACGATGCCCTTATAGGCATGCCATTCCTGAACCGCCACAAAGCTATAATCAGGTGTGGGAAATCAACCATCGATTTCCCAGATCAGAAGGTCAGAGTCTCATGTAAGCCAACAAGCAGAGAGTACAGAGCCGCAGTCTGTGAAGCAACTACCCAAAAACTATTGGATGAATACTCTGATGTTTTCCGTGATCAAATACCCGAAGAACTACCGCCTATGACAGAGGTGAACCACGACATCCACCTTTGAGACACCTCCAATCTCAAAAGCCAACCCACCTACTCTATTCCTGACGCATACAAAAGCACACTTTGTGATTGGATCAACCAACAACAAAGAAGAGGAGTCATCTACTGGGCAGAAGCCCCAGGTGCCGCTCCCATGTTTGTTCAACCCAAAGCAGATGGCAAAAGAATCTGCCCATTGGTTGACCTCAAACTACGGAATGAAAACAGGGTTATGGACAGCTCCGCCATCCCAATCACAACCCAGATCCTAAATGCAGTTAGACGGGCTAGGTTCCCAAGTAAGATTGACCTAAGCGATGCATACTTCCAAACAAGGCTAGACCCAGAAAGAGAACGTTACAACAGTTTCAAAACGCCCTTCGCAAGTTTCATTAGCCGAGTTGTGCTACCAGGTGATATGAATGCGCCCGCCACCTTTATGCGAATTATGGAAAACCTCCTAAGCGAATACCTCCACCATTTTGTTTGGGTTTACATTGATGATATTCTCATCCTCTCGTACACCGCAATAGAACATGCCTACCATATAGGATTGGTTTGTACCAAACTAAGGGAGGCTAAATTTTACGCTAGCAGAAACAAATCGATCCTGTTTGCCCACAAACTCGATATTCTAGGACATGTTATAGATGATGAAGGAATACATGCAGCCCCAGGAAAAATAGCTTGTTTAACGGAATGGTCAACACCCCGGAATCAAAAGGAACTCATGATATTCCTAGGACTAGTCAACTATATTTCCCAGTTTCTCCCACACCACGCCACTGTGACAGCGCCGCTCACAGACCTTACCGTCAATGCAGAATTTGTCTGGACCCACACTCATGACCAAGCATTTACCAACATCAAGGAATCGATTAAAAACGCCAACGTTATTCAACCTATCGACTATAGTAAACCAGAACCAATATGGCTGCTTACTGATACATCAGATGTTGGAGTTGGAGCATGGGTTGGGCAAGGGGCCTCCCATGAAATGGCGAGGCCGGTGGCATTATATTGGAGGAAGTTCACTAACTCACAGATGAATTATGGAACAACAGACAAGGAAGCCCTTGCTGTGATTGATGCACTCGCCGCTTTCAACCACATCCTAATGGGCAATACCTTCACTATTGTCGCCGACCAGCAACCTCTCACTAATCTTAAAACAGAAAGAATACCGTGAAGAAGAAGAACGAGATGGATAGGCAAGATCAGCAAATACAATGCAAAAATCATCTATACCCCTGGAAGAATGAACTATTTAGCTGATGCTCTCTCCCGCCTATATGAGAATCAAGACCTCGCAAACCCTCCCCTTGTTCACGACCACACAAGACAAAGCGAGGACAGCCCTGACGACACCTCCTATGAACAATAACCATCGATGGCTACCGCCAGCTCTGGCGCTCCCTCCAATCCTTTCTCTTACACCATGTACAGTGCTGCCAGAACAGAACGAGGAAAGGACATTGATGAAGAATGGAAAGACAATTGCACGCTCCGCAGCACACCTCCTCACGAACTTGAACAAAGCAGACTCCACTGGTCCCACTGTTATCATGACACCTGCCCCTTTCACCAGACTGAGATCAATTTCGGCAACCGATTCCAGCGACCATACTACATGCCTGCTGACGATTCCAAAGACACCAGCTTCGACACCATAGAAGGAACAGAAGAGATGATCAATGAAGATGAATCGACCCAACCTCCTCATACCCTTAATTCTGTTCCAACACGATACCAAGGCCTCGAATAACTCGAACAAGCAGCAGCCTATGTGGATGCAATATCCTATTTACACCCCCCACAGTCTGCCCCGCCATCCTCTCCTACCATAATCGATTCACGACCACTATATAGTGGACCCTTACGAGTATACAACAATGAAACCATTGTCTCGGTCATACCCCCTACTATTCCCGAGCATCGGCGTCAACTCTATGAAACCTTTGAGGAAGAGGAAGCTCCTATCGAACCAACAAGCGGATCCTTAAGTGAGGATGAACGAGATGTTAGATCAACCATAGAAGAATTAACCTCCTCTTTCCGAAGCCAAATGATAGCAGGATACCGCCATCACCCACTTTACCTCAAAGCCCTGGATAGCTCCACGCATGGAGACCTCACCCCCTACAACATATCAAATGGAATGGTCTATACCAGTACCGGTTATGGTGAACACTGCTTATACATACCAGAAGGCCATATGTTCAATGGAATGACTATTAGAGAATATGTTATTACCGAAGTCCACAACAAAGGACACCATTGTGCGGATCGCAACCTCCAATATGCCTCAGAATATGTTTACTGGCATGAAATGCGAAAGGACCTCCGTGATTTTATCAGACAATGCGAACTCTGTCAGGCAAATCAGGAGCGAACACAACTTCCTGAAGGGAAAGCTCAGACCCTCCAACTACCATGTGAAATATTTGAATCCTATGCCATATATTTCGCAGGACCATTCAACCAGTCAGCCGGATATGACACTGTCTTGGTAGCTGTGGATCGATTCTCTGGATACACCTGGTTAATACCAATGAAAGTTACTGACTCCTCCAAAGACACCTGGAATAACCTACAACGATACCTGTTTACCCCCCACAGGTACCCCTTATCTATTGTCAGTGATGCTGATCCCCGCTTTACCACCAGATTCCGGAAGCAAACCTTGACCTCCCTCGGAATAAACCATATTATGGCTGCCCCAGGACACCATGGGACTAATGGCCAAGCAGAACGAAAAATCCGCGAGGTTAAAACCGAAATTAGGAATATGATCAATGAATGTCAAAACAATTGGGAACCAGCCCTTGTTGAGCTCGCTGCATATATCAACGCCGGATTTTGAGATACCTAGGGGATGTCACCATACAAGGCAGTCTTTGGCCGCCAATACCCCATCCTAGCTACAACACTATTTAAGAACTCCTCAGTCCCTGCCTCTGATGACCATCGAAACCGCCACCAAGCAATTCGGAACGATGCCTTCCAAGCTGTTAAGGCAGCCCAATTCCGAAGCACCACTACCGCCCAGAAACGACGACGCAAACATGTCCCCATCTCACCAGGAGACATGCTCATAGTTCACGGTAACATGTTCATTACCAATGTCGGACGCAGCAAGAAACTGCAACCACGATGGCGCGGACCCTTCAAAGTCATATCCTTTGACGAGCATACAGAGAATTACACTGTCCAGATGGATGGACGCATGTACTGCCACAATACTGCAGTCTTTCACGCCTCTGCTGTCAAACAATTCCACCCAAATGACGACTCAAAGTTCCCTGGAAGAACCCGCTCTCGTCCCGCACCTATCAGCATTGAAAAGAAAGATGAATGGGAAGTTGAAGAAATCAGAGACCACCGCCTTTGGCATGGAAATGATCAGTGCCTAGTCAAATGGAAAGGATATCCCATGAGCGTAAACAGTTGGGAACCACTGCAGGGACTAGAGCATGCTATGGATATAGTGAACGAATGGTGGAATGACAATATGCCAAACGAATCCCTCCCCCCAACGATCAACTATATCACCATGTGATGGACACCTACAATGCCAGAAACTGAGCGATGGCACGCAGAACTCGAAGCTAGAGATACATTTGGGGCACCATACTTTGAGTCAGAGTTCGAAAGCAGCGATGAGGAGAACCAGGCTATGGAGCAGGCTCTCGACAACTTTATCTAGTCACCAATCACCATCCGAATACCATAACGATGTCAAACTATGTGGAGCTCAATGTGAGGCAGCGACAACAGATTGTTGGACTGTTGTTGAACCGCGATGTTATACAACTTGAAGACTACTTCGAAATCCTCTGGATTGACTACTGTCCTGATTGCGATCGTGCTGGGTTGATGTACAACGCGAATCTGGTATTCGTGACTACTGTGATTTAGACTTCTTCGAGTCTAAGTGTTTCCTTAGAGTTTCCTCTTGCCCCTGGTGTGCGACTTGGGACGAACTGGAAATGGCGGAGTTTGAAGCTCTTGATTCTTTAGCCGATGATTTTGATGATTATTAGTTTTTGTTTGTTTAAAAAGTTGTTTTGTTTTGGGGAATGTAACAGGTATGGGTACTCGGTTCGTGGTTTTGTTTTATGTTTGGTTTTACGTATCGCTTTGATACTTGGTTTGTTTTAAGTATCGTTTGATACTTGCTTTTGTTTTATGTTTTGTTTTAAGTATTGCTTTGATACTTGGTTTGTTTTAAGTATCGTTTGATACTTGGTTTTGTTTTATGTTTTGTTTTAAGTATCGCTTTGATACTTAAGTAGTTTTACCAAAGAGTTTCAGTTGATACCTTTGATTAGTTTCGTTCATGCTAGACGTGAACAGATTTGTCTATTTAAAGACCGCCTGTTTCTACGATAGAAAAGGCAGACTTCGACAGACAGTATTTCAATATAGTTGCTTGAACGGTTACTTCTTTGTTCCACAGTACACCCTCGAAGCCTCCTGTAGTTCTCAGCTCTCGCCTCCTCTCTGGAACAGGTGGCCACCTGCCAACTATCGTATCCTTTACCGATAACGTGATTAGCACCTTGCGAACACGTTACAGTCACTGCCTCTGATAACCATCTAAACCGCCACCAAGTAATTCGGAACAATGCGTTCCAAGCTGTTAAGGCTGCCCGATTCCGAAGCACCACTACTGCCCAGAAACGACGACGCAAACATGTCCCCATCTCACTAGGAGACATGCTCATGGTACATGGTAACATGTTCATTACCAATGTCGGAGGCAGCAAGAAACTGCAACCTCAATGGCGCGGACCCTTCAAAGTCATATCCTTTGACAAGCATACGGAGAACTACACTCCCCAGATGGATGGACGCATGTACCGCTGCAATACTGCAGTCTTCAACCCATCAGCTGTCAAGCGATTCCATCCAAATGACGACTCCAAGTTTCATGGAAGGACCCACTCTCGGCCTGCACCTATCATCATCGATAAGAAGGATGAATGGGAAGTTGAAGAAATCAGAGACCACCGCCTTTGGTATGGAAATGATCAGTTGCTAGTCAAATTTGAAAGGATATCCGACGAGTGAAAAGAGTTAGGAACCACTGGAAGGACTTGAGCATGCTATGGATATGGTGAACGAATGGTGGAAAGACAACATGTCAAATGAATCCCTCCCTCCAACAATCAATTATATCACCATGTGTTGGACACCTACAATGCCAGAAACTGAGCAATGGCACGCAGAACCGGAAGCTCGAGATGGATTTTGGACACCATACTTTGAGTCGGAGTTCGAAAGCAGCGATGAGGAGAATCAAGCTATGGAGCAGGCCCTCAACAACTTTATCTAGCCACCAATCGCCATCCGAATACCATAACGATGTCAAACTATATGGAGCTCAATGTGAGGCAGCGACACCAGGTTGTTGGACTGTTGTTGAACCGTGATGATATCCAACTTGAAGACTATTTCGAAATCCTCTGGATTGACTACTGTCCTGATTGCGATCATGCTTGGGTTGATGTACAGCACGAATCTGGTATTCGTGACTACTGTGATTTAGATTTCTTCGAGTCTAAGTGTTTCCTTAGAGTTTCCTCTTGTCCCTGGTGTGACACTTACGATGAAGAGTTTTTAGCGGAAACCGAAGCCCTTAGTTTCTCAGTCTCCTCTTTTGATGATTATTAGGTTTTGTTTGTTTAAACAGTTGTTTTGTTTTAGGGAATGTAACCGGTATGGGTACTGAGTTATTGGTTTTATTTTATGTTGTGCTTTAAGTATCGCTTTGATACTTGGTTTGTTTTAAGTATTGTTTGATACTTGGTTTTGTTTTATGTTTTGTTTTAAGTATCATTTGATACTTGGTTTTGTTTTATGTTTTGTTTTAAGTATCGCTTTGATACTTGGTTTGTTTTAAGTATCGTTTGATACTTGGTTTTGTTTTATGGTTTGTTTTAAGTATCGCTTTGATACTTGGTTTGTTTTAAGTATCGTTTGATACTTGGTTTTGTTTTATGTTTTGTTGCAAGTGTCGCTTTGACACTTAAAGATTTTTACCAAAGTGTATCGAGTGATACTTTTGATTAGTTTCGTTCATGTTAAGACATGAACAGATTTGTGTATTTAAAGACCGCCTGTCTCGACGATAGAAAGAGCAGACTTCGACAGACAGTATTTCAATATACTTGGTTGAACGGTTACTTCTTTGTTCCTCAGTACACCCTCAAAGCCTCCTTTAGTTCTCAGCTCTCGCCTCCTCTCTGGAAGAGTAGGCCACCTGCCAACTATTGTATCTATTATCGATAATGTGATTCGCACCTTGCGAACACGTTACATGTAGTATCTGATCTACTGGCTATTGACCTCTCAGTTGCCAGAGTAAGTATCTTATTCTTGGTTCTTCCTACCTTGACTTCCTTGGCCTATTGAATTGTATCCATAGTAGGCTCTGTTTAAAGTCAGGTAGAATGAATATCTTCTGGGTCATTGGGACCATACTTACTCCACATGTAATAATGTCTTTCAGGCTTCAATCCAATTGGTGGAATTATTTCAGGCACTACATTCTGAATTTGTAGTTTATCAACACCATCCTTTTTCAGATCAAACTGTTGCCAATTACAAAAGGGTAATTGCATTGCCAAGACAACTCCTGGGAGTTCTTTCAGAAAAAGAAAGACCTGAAAGCTTTGAATGCCGTTTAGTGGCTTCGTTACACTACTGAGTGCCATTTTCCAGTCATAAAACATGTTTAGTGCAGAGGATTCAAAGAGGTTAAAGGGTTTTATAATTCCAGCAACAGTACCCTCTGAAACTGCCTCATTATAGTCATCAGGGGTCTAAATATTGTATCTTGAGGCTGCATATTTGACTGTGCTAAACCCACAGTACACTGAGTTCCTTGTATGATCCTTGATCCGAAAGCAGAGTTCTAAACTGTCAGTTAATCCCTGCAGGACTAGCTAGCAGAGATAGAATATCATAGTACGGTTTTTGTTCTGCCCTCTACAGTGCTTGTAACGTGTTTGCAAGGTGCTAATGATGTTATCAGTAATAGATACGATAGTTGGCAGGTGGCCTGCTCTTGCAGAGAGGAGGTGAGAGCTGAGAACTCAAGGAGGCTTCGAGGTTGTACTGAGGAACAAAGAAGTAACCCTTCAACCAAGTATATTAAAATACTATCTGTCGAAGTCTGCCTTTTCTATCATAGAAACAGGGGGTCTTTAAATACAGAAATCTGTTCAGGTCTAGCATGATCAAAAATAAGCAAAGGTATCAATCGATACACTTTGGTAAAACTACTTAAGTATCAAAGCGATACTTAAACCAAAATATAAAACAAAACTAAGTATCAAACGATACTTAAAACAAATCAAGTATCAAAGCGATACTTAAAACAAAACATAAAATAAAACCAATAATCAAGTACCCGTACTGGTTACACTTATTGCAACGTGTTCGCTAGGTGCTAATCACCATATTGGTAATGATACGATAGTTGGCAGGTAGGCTGCTCTTCCAGAGAGGAGGCGAGAGCTGAGAACTAAAGGAGGCTTCGAGGGTGTACTGGGGAACAAAGAAGTAACCGTTCAACCAAGTATATTGAAATACTGTCTGTCGAAGTCTGCCTTTTCCATCATAGAAACAGGCGGTCTTTAAATACACAAATCTGTTCATGTCTAGCATGAACGAAACTAATCAAAGGTATCAATTGATACTCTTTGGTAAAACTCCTTAAGTATCAAAGCAATACTTAAAACAAAACATAAAACAAAACCAAGTATCAAACGATACTTAAAACAAACCAAGTATCAAAGCGATACTTAAAACAAAACATAAAACAAACCCAAGTATCAAACGATACTTAAAACAAACCAAGTATCAAAGCGATACTTAAAATAAAACATAAAACAAAACCAAGTATCAAACGATACTTAAAACAAATCAAGTATCAAAGCGATACTTAAAACAAAACATAAAACAAAACCAATAACCAAGTACCCGTACCGGTTATATTCCCCAAAGCAAAACAACTGTTTCAACAAATAAAACCTAATAATCATCAAAAACATCAGCTAAAGAATCAAAGGCTGCAAACTCCGCCATCTCTTGTTCATCATATGTATCACACCAGGGACAAGTTGAAATCCTAAGAAAACACATAGATTCCAAGAAATCTAAGTCACAGTAGTCACGAATACCAGATTGGTACTGTACATCAATCCAAGCATGATCGCAATCAGGACAGTAGTCAATCCAGAGGATTTCGAAATAGTCTTCAAGTTGGATAGCATCGCTGTTCAAAAACAATCCAACAACCTGTTGTCGCAGCCTCACATTGAGTTCCACATAGTTTGACATCATTATGGTATTCGGATGGTGATTGGCGACTAGATAACGTTGCCGAGAGCCTGCTCCATAGCTTGCTTCTCCTCATCGCTGCTTTCGAACTCCGACTCAAAGTATGGTGTCCAAAATCCATCTCTAGCTTCCAGTTCTGCGTGCCATCGCTCAGTTTCTGGCACTGCAGGTGTCCAATACATGGTGATATAATTGATTGTTGGGGGGAGGGATTCGTTTGGCATATTGTCTTTCCACCATCCGTTCACCATATCCATAGCGTGCTCAAGTCCTTCCAGTGGCTCCCAACTGTTTTCGCCCGTCGGATATCCTTTCCATTTGAATAGGAACTGATCATTTCCATGCCATAGGCGGTAGTCTCTAATTTCTTTAACTTCCCATTCATCCTTCTTGCCGATGATGATAGGTGCAGGTCGAGAGTAGGTCCGTCCAGGAAACTTGGAGTCATCATTTGGATGGAATCGCTTGACAGCTGATGCATGAAAGACTGCAGTATTGCGGCAGTTAATGCATCCATCCATCTGGACAGTGTAGTTTTCTGTATGCTCGTCAAAGGATATGACTTTGCAGGGTCCTCGCCATCGGGGTTGTAGTTTCTTGATACGTCCGACATTGGTAATGAATATGTTACCGTGTACCATGAGCATGTCTCCTGGTGAGATGGGAACATGTTTGCGTCGTCGTTTCTGGGCAGTAGTGGTGCTTTGGAATCGGGCAGCCTTAACAGATTGGAAGGCATCATTCCGAATTGCTTGGTCGCGGTTTAGATGGTCATCAGAGGCAGGGACTAAGGAGTTCTTGAATAGAGTTGTAGGTAGGAGAGGGTATTGGCGGCCAAAAACTGCCTTGTATGGTGACATCCTCCAGGTATCTGAAAATCCGGCGTTGATATATGCAGGGAGCTCAACAAGGTCTGGTTCCCAATTGGTTTTGTCGTTCATTGATCATATTGCTAATTCTGGTCTTATCTTCGCGAATCTTTCTCTCTACTTTGCCATTAGTCTCATGATGTTCAGGGGCATCCATGATGTGGTTTATTCCGAGAGAGGTCAAGGTTTGCTTCCAGAATCTGGTGGTAAAGCAGCGATCAGCATCACTGACAATAGATAAGGGGTACCTGTGGGGGGTAAACAAGTATCTTTGTAGGTTATTCCAGGTGTCTTTGGAGGAGTCGGTAATCTTCATTGGTATTAACCAGGTGTATCCAGAGAATCGATCCACAGCTACCAAGATTTTGTCATATCCGGCGGACTTGTTGAATGGTCCTGCGAAATCGATGGCATAGGATTCAAATATTTCACATGGTAGTAGGAGGGTCTGAGCTTTCCCTTCAGGAAGCTGTGTTCGCTCCTTATTTGCCTGACAGAGTTCGCATAGCCTGACAAAATCGCGGAAGTCCTTGTGCATTTCAGGCCAGTAAATATATTCTGAGGCATATTGGAGGTTGCGATCCGCACTGTGGGGTCCATTGTTGCGAATTTCGGATATGATATATTCTCTAATAGTCATTCCATTGAACATATTACCTTTTGGTATGTATAGGCAATGTTCACCATAACGGGTGCTGGTATATACCATTCCGTTTGATATGTTGTAGGGAGCAAGATCTCCATGCCTGGAGCTATCCATGGCTTGGACGTAAATCGGGTCATGGCGATATCCCGCTATCATTTGGCTTCGGAAAGAGGAGGTTAATTCTTCTGTGGTTGATCTAACATCTTGTTCATCCTCAATTAGAGATCCTCTTGTTGGTTCGATAGGAGCTTCCTCTTCCTCAAAGGCTTCGTAGAGTTGATGCCAATGCGCGGGAATAGTAGGTGGTATGACCCAGACGATGGTTTCATTGTTGTATACTAGTAAGGGACCACCATATAGTGGTCGTGAATCGATTATGGAAGGAGAGGATGGCGCGGTTCACTGTTGCGGGTGTAAATTGTAACGTGTTCGCAAGGTGGTAATCACCTTATCGATAATAGATACGATAGTTGGCAGGTGGCCTGTTCTTCCAGAGAGGAGGCGAGAGCTGAGAACTAAAGGAGGCTTCGAGGGCGTACTGAGGAACAAAGAAGTAACCGTTCAACCAAGTATATTGAAATGCTGTCTGTCGAAGTCTGCCTTTTCTATCGCAGAAACAGGCGGTCTTTAAATACACAAATCTGTTCATGTCTAGCATGAACGAAACTAAGCAAGGGTATCAATTGATACCCTTTGGTAAAACTCTTTAAGTATCAAAGCGATACTTAAAACAAAACATAAAACAAAACCAAGTATCAAACGATACTTAAAACAAACCAAGTATCAAACCGATACTTAAAACGATACTTAAAACAAACCAAGTATCAAACCGATACTTAAAACAAAACCAATAACCAAGTACCCGTACCGGTTACATTCCCCAAAACAAAACAACTGTTTAAACAAACAAAACCTAATAATCATCAAAGGCGGATTCCGAGAAACTCATGGCTTCAGCTTCCGCCAAAAACTCTTCCTCATAGGTATCACGCCAAGGACAAGAGGAAACTCTAAGGAAACACTTAGACTCAAAGAAATCTAAATCACAGTAGTCACGAATACCAGATTCGTGCTGTACATCAACCCAAGCATGATCACAATCCGGACAGTAGTCAATCCAGAGGATTTCGAAGTAGTCCTCAAGTTGGATAACATCGCGGTTCAACAACAGTCCAACAACCTGTTGTCACTGCCTCACATTGAGCTCCACATAGTTTGACATCGTTATGGTATTCGGATGGTGATTGGTGACTAGATAAAGTTGTCGAGAGCCTGCTCCATAGCTTGATTCTCCTGATCGCTACTTTCGAACTCTGACTCAAAGTGTGGTGCCCAAAATCCATCTCTAGTTTCAGGTTCTGCGTGCCATCGGCTCAGTTTCTGGCATTGTAGGTGTCCAGCACATGGTGATATAATTGATTGTTGGGGGGAGGGATTCGTTTGGCATGTTGTCTTTCCACCATTCGTTCACCATATCCATAGCGTGCGCAAGTCCTTCCAGTGGTTCCCAACTGTTTTCGCTCATCGGATATCCTTTCCCTTTGACTAGGAATTGATCATTTCCATGCCAAAGGCGGTGGTCTCTGATTTCTTCAACTTCCCATTCATCCTTCTTCTCGATGATGATAGGTGCAGGCCGAGAGTGGGTCCTTCCAGGAAACTTGGAGTTGTCATTGGGATGGAACCGTTGGACAGCTGAGGCATGGAAGACTGCAGTATTCCGGTGGTATATGGGTCCATCCATCTGGACAGTGTAATTCTCTGTATGCTCGTCAAAGGATATGCCTTTGAAGTGTCCTCGCCATCGGGGTTGTAGTTTCTTGCTGCGTCCGACATTGGTAATAAACATGTTACCGTTTACCATGAGCATGTCTCCTGGTGAGATGGGAACATGTTTGCGACGTCGTTTCTGGGCAGCAGTGGTGCTTCGGAATCGGGCAGCCTTAACAGCTTGGACGGCATCATTCCGAATTGCTTGGGGGCGGTTTAGATGGTCATCGGAGGCAGGGACTGAGGAATTCTTGAATAGTGTTGTAGGTACGAGAGGGTATTGGCGGCCAAAGACTGCCTTATATGGTGACATTCCCAGGGTATCTGAAAGTCCGGCATGGATATATGCGGCTAGTTCAACTAGGGCTGGTTCCCAGTTGGCTTGTCGTTCATTGATCATGTTCCTAATCCCGGTCTTGACCTCGCGGATTTTTCGTTCTGCTTGGCCATTAGTCTCATGGTGTCCTGCGGCAGCCATAATGTGCTTTATTCCGGGAGAGGTTAAGGTTTGCTTCCAGAATCTGGCGGTAAAGCGGGGATCAGCATCACAGACAATAGATAAGGGGAACCCGTGGAGGGTAAATAAGTGTCGTTGTAGGTTATTCCAGGTGTCTTTGGAGGAGTCGGTAACCTTCATTGGTATTAACCAGGTGCATCCAGAGAATCGATCCACAGCTACCAATATGGTGTCATATCCGGCGGACTTGTTGAATGGTCCTGCGAAATCGATGGCATAGGATTCAAATATTTCACATGGTAGTTGGAGGGTCTGAGCTTTCCCTTTAGGACGTTGTGTTCGCTCCTTATTTGCCTGGCAGAGTTCGCATTGCCTGACAAAATCGCGGAAGTCCTTTCGCATTTCAGGCCTGTAGACATATTCTGAGGCATATTGGAGGTTGCGATCTGCACTATGGTGTCCTTTGTTGTGAATCTCGGATATGACATATTCTCTAATCGTCATTCCGTTGAACATATGGCCTTTTGGTACGTATAGGCAATGTTCTCCATAACGGGTTCTGGTAAAGACCATTCCATTGGATATGTTGTAGGGGGCGAGGTCTCCATGCCTCGAGGCATCCATGGCTTTGAAGTAAATCGGGTCATGGCGATATCCTGCTATCATTTGGCTTCGGAAAGAGGAGGTTAATTCTTCTGTGGTTGATCTAACATCTCGTTCATCCTCGATTAGGGATCCTCTTGCTGGTTCGATAGGGGCTTCCTCTTCCTCAAGGGTTTCGTAGAGTTGACGCCGATGCTCGGGAATAGTAGGGGGTATGACCGAGACAATGGTTTCATTGTTGTATACTCGTAAGGGTCCACCATATAGTGGTCGTGAATCGATTATGAGAGGAGAGGATGGCGGGGCTGACTGTGGGGGGTGTAAATAGGATATTGCATCCACGTAGGCTGCTGCTTGTTCGAGTTCTGCAAGACCTTGGTATCGTGTTGGAACAGGATTAAGGGTATAAGGAGGTTGGGTTGATTCATCTTCATTGATTACTTCTTCTGCTCCTTCTATGGTGTCGAAGCTGGTGTCTTTGGAATCGTCAGCAGGCCTATAGTACGGTCGTTGGTATCTGTAGCCGAACTTGATCTCAGTGTGATGAAAAGGGTAGGTGTCCTGATAGCAATGGGACCAGTGGAGTCTACTTGGTTCAAGTTCGTGAGGAGGTGTGCTGCGGAGCGTGCAATTGTCTTTCCATTCTTCATCAACGTCCTTTCCTCGTTCTGTTCCGGCAGCACAGTACATGGTGTATGAGAAAGGATTGTAGGAAGTAGTAGAGCTGGCCACAGCCATCGATGTTTCTTGTTCATAGGAGGTGTCGTTGGGGCTGTCCTTGCTTTGTCTGGTGTGGTCGTGAACAAGGGGAGGGTTTGCGAGGTTTTGATTCTCATATAGGCGGGAAAGAGCATCGGCTAAATAGTTCATTCTTCCAGGGGTGTAGATAATTTTTGCATCGTATTTGCTGATTTCGCCTATCCATCTTGTTCTTCTTCTTCCTGGTATCCTTTCTGTTTTAAGATTAGTGTGAGGTTGGTGGTCGGTAACAATGGTGAAGGTATTGCCCATCAGGATGTGGTTGAAAGCGGTGAGAGCATCAATCACACCAAGGCCTTCCTTGTCTGTTGTTCCATAGTTCATCTGTGAGTTAGTGAACTTTCTGCTGTGTAATGCCGCCGGCCTTGCCGTTTCATGGGAGGCCCCTTGCCCAACCCATGCTCCAGCTCCAACATCCGATACGTCAGTAATCAACCATATCGGTTCTGGTTTACTATAGTCGATAGGTTAGATAATATTGGCGTTTTTAATTAATTCCTTGATGTTGGTAAAGGCTTAGTCATGAGTGTGGGTCCATACAAATTCTGCATTACCGGTAAGGTCCGTGAGCAGCGCTGTTACAGTGGCATGGTGTGGAAGGAACTGGGAAATATAGTTGACGAATCCTAGGAATCGCATGAGTTCCTTTTGATTCCGGGATGTTGACCATTCCGTTAAACAGGCTATTTTTCCTGGGGCTGCATGTATTCCTTCATCATCTATAACATGTCCTAGAATATCGAGTTTGTCGGCAAACAGGATTGATTTGTTTCTGCTAGCGTAGAAGTTGGCTTCCCTAAGTTTGGTACAAACCAAACCTATATGGTAGGCGTGTTCTGTTGCGGTGTTCGGGAAGATGAGAATATCATCAATGTAGACCCAAACAAAATGGTGGAGGTATTCGCTTTGGAGGTTTTCCATAATTCGCATAAAGGTGGCGGGCGCATTCATATCACCTTGTAACATAACTCGGCTAATGAAATTTCCGAAGGGTGTTTTGAAACTGTTGTAGCGTTCGCTTTCTGGGTCTAACCTAGTTTGGAAGTAGGCATCGCTTAGGTCAATCTTACTTCGGAATCTAGCCTGTCCAACTGCATTTAGGATCTGTGTTTGGTTTGGGATAGCGGAGCTGTCCATAACTGTGTTTTCATTCCGTAGTTTGAGATCAACCAAGGGACGGATCCTCCTGCCATCTGCTTTGGGTTGAACAAACATAGGAGCGGCACCTGGGGCGTCTGCCCGGTAGATGACTCCTCTTCTTTGTTGTTGGTTGATCCAATCGCAAAGTGGGCTTTTGTATGCATCAGGAATAGAGTAGGTCGGTTGGTTCTTGAGATTGGAGGGGTCACGGAGGCGGATGTAGTGGTTCACCTCTCTCATAAGTGGCAGTTCTTCGGGTATTTGATCAGGGAAAACATCAGAGTATTCATCCAATAGTTTTTGGGTAGTTGCTTTACAGACTGCGGCTCGGTACTCTCCGCTTGTTGGCTCGCATGAGACTCTGACCTTCTGATCTGGGAAATCGATGGTTGATTCCCCACACCTGATTATAGCTTTGTGGCGGTTCAGGAATGGCATCCTATTAGGGCATCGTATTTGGCTAAGTTTCCAATCAGCATTTCCTGGGGGGGTAGGACTGCTGAACCAAGTCGAATGGTTGTACTACAGGTTTTATGGCTTGTGGATCGTGATCCTTTTACAGCCATATTGACTGGTATGGGTTGGTTAAGGTCTCGAGTGGGGAGTCCATGGACAGAGACAAAGGCATTACTGATCATATCTCTTCCGATTGCGCCAGTGTCGAATAGGACGCGAGCCATTTTACCATTGATTAGGATTGTTCCTTCCCGAGCGGTGTGTGCCTTCAATGCAGCCGGAGGTCGAACCCTGTTGCATTCCACATCGATATATCCGATATGGATTTCTTCATATTCACTAGATTGGGCCTTATCGCTTTCAACATTGTTGGCTGATTCCTCTTGCTTAATTGCCTTTCCTTTTCCTTTCTTCGAAGGGCAGTTCTTTGCCATGCGTCCTGTTTTTCCACATTCAAAACATTCTCCTTTTTCCCGTCTCGATTCTTTGGAGGATTTTGTTTTCTTCTTGAAAACCCGTGGGGTGTCATCTCCAGAGTTGCTGGAGGCTTTGTGTCTTGGCTGGCTGTTTCTACTAGAGGAAGTCTGTGTTTTGTAGTCCTTGGTCTCATGGAGAATGGCGTCCTTTTGTTCTGCTCTTGCAATAATTACTGCAATATCATCGCCATCTTCCTCGAGTGGTTCTACTTCTCACCAGAGGGTAGGGTGCATAGTGTCGTAGAATCGTCGCTTCAGGATGTATTTGGAGATTCTTCCTATCTCCATTCGGTCCTTATACATTATCAAGTCCGTAGCCACATCGGTGATTCACTTGACATGTGTTCCGTTAACTTGCTGGAGCTGGTTGAATTTGTTATATAGGAGGTCGTTGGTTATAGAGGATTGGAATCTTCCTTTCAGGTAATCGAGAACTGTAGATCCTCGTAATCTTACATTCCCGCCGAAGTCCTTATAGCATTGGTGGTATGCGTCGGTTGCCTTTCGTTCGCAGAATGATCCAATGATAAGTCCAGTTGTAGGGTCTTCCACATCTTTTCCTTGTAAGAGTAGGAAGTGTGAGAGTTCTGTGGCCCATCGTTCAAAGGCTTCAGGTTTGAGGTCTTTCCCTTCGCCTGTGAACTTCGCTGGGAGGTGAAGTTTAAACTTAGGGGGTTCAAATGCTGCGGGTACCTCCTCTTCTGCAGGCCTTGCCCGAGATTTCCCTCCTCCAGAAGGCCCTGCTCCTGTGCTAGCTATATCTGATTCGCTACTAGATTCTGGGTCGTTTGGAGGTTCAAAGGAAGGCTTCTTTGCTGGAGTAGAAGGGAATTCTCCTGGGGGTTGTGTGTCTTCCGTGTTTGCAGGATCGCCCGGCTCTTTGGCAGAGCTCCGGGGTTGTTTCTTTCTTATAAGATCTTGCCGTGGGATTTGCTTCCCACTCCTGGTCGTCAAAGACTCTGTCTTGGGTTTGAGATGAAGCCGAATGTGCTGTGATATTGCCGCTTCTCTCCGCTAGCGTTCTGAGGTGGATATCGATAGGTTGATCAGGCCTAAATCCGGAGACATGTTCTTAACCACTTGCTGTGATTAAAAAAATGTAACGTGTGCGCAAGGTACTAATCACGTTATCGATAATAGATACGATAGTGGGCAGGTGGCCTGCTCTTCCAGAGAGGAGGCGAGAGCTGAGAACTAAAGGAGGCTTCGAGGGCGTACTGAGGAATAAAGAAGTAACCGTTCAACCAAGTATATTGAAATACTGTCTGTCAAAGTCTGCCTTTTCTATGGTAGAAACAGGCGGTCATTAAATACACAAATCTGTTCATGGCTAGCATGAACGAAACTAATCAACGGTATCAATTGATACTCTTTGGTAAAACTCTTTAAGTATCAAAGCGATACTTAAAATGAAACATAAAACAAAACCAAGTATCAAACGATACTTAAAACAAACCAAGTATCAAACCGATACTTAAAACAAAACATAAAACAAAACCAAGTATCAAACGATACTTAAAACAAAC
This sequence comes from Tuber melanosporum, assembly GCF_000151645.1. Taxonomy (NCBI): domain Eukaryota; kingdom Fungi; phylum Ascomycota; class Pezizomycetes; order Pezizales; family Tuberaceae; genus Tuber; species Tuber melanosporum. The sequence continues at coordinate 22,062 of NW_003298796.1, forward strand.
CAAGTATCAAACCGATACTTAAAACAAAACATCAAACAAAACCAAGTATCAAACGATACTTAAAAGACACCAAGTATCAAACCGATACTTAAAACAAAACCAATAACCAAGTACCCGTACCGGTTACATAAATAGGATATTGCATCCATGTAGGCCGCTACTTGTTCGAGTTCTTTGAGACCTTGGTATCGTGTTGGAACAGTATTAAGGGTATGAGGAGGTTGGGTCGTTTCATCTTCATTGATCATCTCTTCTGCTCCTTCTATTGTAACCGGTATGGTTATTGGGTTTGTTTTATGTTATGTTTTAAGTATCGCGTTGATACTTGGTTTGTTTTAAGTATCGTTTGATACTTGGGTTTGTTTTGTTTTACGTTTTAAGTATCACGTTGATACTTGGTATGTTTCAAGTATCGTTTGATACTTGGGCTTGTTTTGTTTTACCTTTTAAGTATCGCGTTGATACTTGGTTTGTTTTAAGTATCGTTTGATACTTGGTTTTGTTTTGTGTTTTGTTTTAAGTATCGCTTTGATACTTAAAGAGTTTTACCAAAATGTATCGCTTGATACCTTTGATTAGTTTCGTTCATGCTAGACATGAACAGATTTGTGTATTTAAAGGCCGCCTGTTTCTACGATGGAAAAGGCAGACTTCGACACACAGTATTTCAATATACTTGGTTGAACGGTTACTTCATTGTTCCCCAGTACACCCTCAAAGCCTCCTTTAGTTCTCAGCTCTAGCGTCCTCTGTGGAAGAGCAGGCCACCTGCCAACTATCGTACCTATTACCGACAACGTGATTAGCACCTTGCGAACACGTTACATCTATGGTGTCGAAGCTGGTGTCTTTGGAATCGTCAGCAGGCATATAGTACGGTCACTGGTATCTGTTGCCGAACTTGATCTCAGTCTGGTGAAAAGGGCAGGTGTCATTGTAACAGTGGGACCAGTGGAGTCTGCTTTGTTCAAGTTCGTGAGGAGGTGTGCTGCGGCGCGTGCAATTGTCTTTCCATTCTTCATCAATGTCCTTTCCTCGTTCTGTTCCGGCAGCACTGTACATGGTGTAAGAGAAAGGAATGGAGGGAGCGGCAGAGATGGCGGTAGCCATCAATGGTTCTTGTTCATAGGAGGTGTCGTCAGGGCTGTCCTCGCTTTGTCTTGGGTGGTTGTGAACAAGGAGATGGTTTGCGAGGTCTTGATTCTCATATAGGCGGGAGAGAGAATCAGCTAAATAGTTCATTCTTGCAGGGGTAAAGATGATTTTTGCATCATATTTGCTGATCTCGCCTATCCATCTCGTTCTTCTTCTTCCCGGTATTCTTTCTGTTTTAAGATTAGTGAGAGGTTGGTGGTCTGTGACAATAGTGAAGGTATTACCCATTAGGATGTGGTTGAAAGTGCCGAGAGTATCAATCACAGCAAGGGCTTCCTTGTCTGTTCTTCCATAGTTCATCTGTGAGTTAGTGAACTTCCTGCTATGTAATGCCGCCGGCCTCGCCATTTCATGGGAGGCCCCTTGCCCAACCCATGCTCCAACTCCAACCTCCGATGCATCAGTAATCAGCCATATTGGTTCTGGTTTACTATAGTTGATAGGTTGAATAACATTGGCGTTTTTAATCAATTCCTTGATGTTGGTAAAGGCTTGGTCATGAGTGTGGGTCCAGGCAAATTCTGCATTGCCGGTAAGGTCTGTGAGCGGCGCTGTCACAGTGGCATGGTGTGGTAGGAACTGGGCAATATAGTTGACTAGTGGTAGGAATCGCATGAGTTCCTTTTGATTCTGGGGTGTCGACCATTCCGTTAAACAGGCTATTTTTCCTGGGGCTGCATGTATTCCTTTATCATCTATGACAGGTCCTAGAATATCGAGTTTGTCGGCAAACAGGATTGATTTGTTTCTGCCAGCGTAGAATTTAGCTTCCCTAAGTTTGCTACAAACCAAACCTCTACGGTAGGCGTGTTCTGCTGCGGTGTTCGAGAAGTTGAGAATATCATCAATGTAGACCCAAACAAAATGGTGGAGGTAGTCGCTCAGCAGGTTTTCCATAATTCGCATAAAGGTGGGGGGTGCATTCATATCACCTTCTAACATAACTCGGCTAATGAAACTTCCGAAGGGTGTTTTGAAACTGTTGTAGCATTCGCTTTCTGGATCTAACCTTGGTTGGAAGTAGGCATCGCTTAGGTCAATCTTACTTCGGAATATAGCCCGTCCAACTGCATTTAGGATCTGCGTTTGGTTTGCGATAGCCGGGCTGTCCATAACCGTGTTTTGGTTCTGTAGCTTGAGATCAACCAAGGGGCGGATTCTTTTGCCATCTGCTTTGGGTTGAACAAACATAGGAGCGGCACCTGGGGCTTCTGCCCGGTAGATGACTCCTCTTCTTTGTTGTTGGTTGAACCAATCACAAAGAGGGCTTTTGTATGCGTCAGGAATAGAGTAGGTGGGTTGGTTCTTGAGATTAGAGGGGTCTCGGAGGCGGATGTGGTGGTTCACCTCTCTCATAGGTGGTAGTTCTTCGGGTATTTGATCAGGGAAAACACCAGAGTATTCATCCAATAGTTTATGGGTAGTTGCTTCACAGACTGCGGCTCGGGATTCTCCGCTTGTTGGCTTGCATGAGACTCTGACCTTCTGATCTGGGAAATCGATGGTTGATTCCCCACACCTGATTATAGTTTTGTGGCGGTTCAGGAATGGCATGCCTATTAGAGCATCGTATTTGGCTAAATTTCCAATCAGCATTTCCTGGGGGGGTAGTATAGCAGAACCAAGTTGGATAGTTGCAGAACATGTTTTATGGCTTGTGGATCGTGATCCCTTTACTGCCATATTGACTGGTATGGGTTGGTTAAGGTCTCAGGTTGGGAGTCCATGGACAGAGACAAAGGCATTACTGATCATATCTCTTCCCATTGCGCCAGTGTCGCATAGGACTCGAGCCATTTTGTCATTGATCAGGATAGTACCTTGCAGAGTTGTGTGTGCTTTGAATTTAGCCGGAGGTCGAACACTGTTGCATTCCACATCGATATATCCGATATGGATCTCTGCATATTCACTGGATTGGGCGTTCTCGCTTTCAACATTGTTGGCCGACGCCTCTTGCTTAAATGCCTTTCCTTTTCCTTTCTTTGCAGGACAGTTCTTTGCCATGTGCCCTGTTTTTCCACATTCAAACCATTCTCCTTTTTGCAGTCTCGATTCTTTGGAGCATTTTATTTTCTTCTTTAAAACCCGTGGGATATCGTCTTCAGAGTTGCTGGAGGCTTTGTGTCGTGGCTGGCTGTTCCTACTAGAGGATGTCTGTGTTTTATAGGCCTTGGTCTCATGGAGTATGGCGTCCTTTCGTTCTGCTCCTGCAATTATTACTGCAATATCATTGCCATCTTCCTCGCGTGGTTCTACTTCTTGCCGGAGGGTAGGGTGCATGGTGTCGTAGAATCATCGCTTCAGGATGTATTTGGAGATACTTCCTCTCTTCATTCGGTCCTTATAAATTCTTAGGTCCGTAGCCACATTGGTGATTCGCTTGACATGCGTTCCGTTAACTTGCTGGAGCTGGTTGAATTTGTTGGATAGGAGGTCGTTGGTTATAGAGGATTGGAAACGTCCTTTTAGGTAATCCAGAACTGTAGATCCTCTTAATCTTACATTCCCACCAAATTCCTTATAGCATTGGTGGTATGCGTCGGTTGCCTTTCCTTCGCAGAATGATCCAATAATAAGTCCGGTTATAGGGTCTTCCACATCTTTTCCTGGTAAGAGTAGGAAGTGTGAGAGTTCTGTTGCCCATCGTTCAAAGGCTTCAGGTTTGAGGTCTTTTCCTTCTCCTGTGAACTTTGCTGGGAGGTGGAGTTTAAACTTAGGGGGTTCAAATGCTGCGGGTACCTCCTCTTCTTCAGGCCTTGCCCGAGATTTCCCTCCTCCAGAAGGCCCTTCTCCTGTGCTAGCCATATCTGATTTGCTACTAGATTCGGGGTCGTTTGGAGGTTCAAGCCAAGGCTTCTTTGCCGGGGTAGGAGGGAATTCTCCTGGAGGTTGTGTATCTTCCATGTTTGCAGGATCGCCCGGCTCTTTGGTAGAGTGCCGGGCTTGTTTCTTTCCTGTAAGGTCTTGCCGTGGGATTTGCTTACCACTCCTGGTCGTCAAAGACTCTATCTTGGGTTTGAGATGAAGCCGAATGTGGTGTGATTCTGCCGCTTCTCTCCGCTAGCGTTCTGAGGTTGATATCGATAGGTTGATCAGGCCTAAATCCGGGGACAGGTTCTTAACCACTTGCTGAGGTTTAAAAATTGTAACGTCTTCACAATGTGCTAATCACCTTATCGGTAATAGATACGATAGTTGGCAGGTAGCCTGCTCTTCCAGAGATGAGGCGAGAGCTGAGAACTAAAGGAGGCTTCGAGGGTGTACTGAGGAACAAAGAAGTAACCGTGCAACCAAGTATATTGAAATACTGTCTTTCGAAGTCTGCTCTTTCTATCGTAGAGACGGGCGGTCTTTAAATACACAAATCTGTTCATGTCTTAACATGAACGAAACTAATCAAAGGTATCACTCGATACACTTTGGTAAAACTCTTTAAGTGTCAAAGCGACACTTGAAACAAAACATAAAACAAAACCAAGTATCAAATGATACTTAAAACAAACCAAGTATCAAAGCGATACTTAAAACAAAACATAAAACAAAACCAAGTATCAAACAATACTTAAAACAAACCAAGTATCAAAGCGATACTTAAAACAAAACATAAAACAAAACCAAGTATCAAACGATACTTAAAACAAACCAAGTATCAAAGCGATACTTGAAACAAAACATAAAACAAAATCAATAACTCAGTACCCATACCGGTTACACTACACTCTCTAATACGCTAATTACAAGTACCAGTAACAAGAGAATACGGCAAGAACCAACGCCACAACCAGATGGAAATAATACTTCTTTGTCACGAATGTGGCTTGGTATGAAAAAGCTTTCACATGACACATAGTTATGAGTCACAGGTATGTTATTGTTTCACACATATGATGTAACCGGTACGGGTACTCGGTTATTGGTTTTGTTTTATGTTTTGTTTCAAGTATCGCTTTGATACTTAGTTTGTTACAAGTATTATTTGATACTTGGTTTTGTTTTATGTTTTGTCTTAAGTATCGCTTTGATACTTGGTTTGTTATAAGTATCGTTTAATACTTGGTTTTGTTTTATGTTTTGTTTCAAGTATCGCTTTGATACTTGGTTTATTTTAAGTATCGTTTGATACTTGGTTTTGTTTTAAGTTTTGTTTTAAGTATCGCTTTGATACTTAAGGAGTTTTACCAAAGTGTATTGATTGATACCTTTGATTAGTTTTGTTCATGCTAGACATGATCAGATTTGTGTATTTAAAGACTGCCTGTTTCTATGATAGAAAAGGCAGACTTCGACAGACAGTATTTCAATACACTTATTTGAACAGTTACTTCTTTGTTCTCCAGTACACCCTCGATGCCTCCTTCAGTTCTCAGCTCTCGCCTCATCTCTGGAAGAGCAGGCTACCTGCCAACTATCGTATCTATTACCGATAACGTGATTAGCACTCTGCGAACACGTTACATATGACTCATTCGAGTCATATGATTTGTTATGTGCGGGATTTGCGATACTTTCACTCATCGCTTAAATATGAGTCAGCGGACAAGTGCCTAGTGAGTATGCCTTGCAAGTGTGCCTTGCGGGTAAGCCTTGTGCCTATGATTTATGTTTCGCACGTGACCTCCTTGTGAGGTCATGGGTTTTGAGCATGTGACCACTTTGGTGACAGGACTAGTTTCTTATGATTTTGTTTCCCACATGTGACCAGTTTGGGTCACATGATTATGGGTGGGAAGAATACTATATAAGGTGGCCGATGCGGCCGAGGAGGACAGGTTCTTCACGCATTGTTCTATGTACTTTTCCTACTTATTACTTTAACGAATATAAAACACCTTTAAGATCTTTATCATTAATGCAATGTTATTGTTACATCAAGGAAAGCTCTTCACAAAGAAGAGTTAGAGAAAGCTTACGATTGGCATTCCCGATAGAAGACAAAGCTCTTGTACTATCGGTAACATAGACAGAGGCCTAGTGTAACATGTTCGCAAAATGCTAATCACATTATCAGTAATGGATACGATAGTCGGCAGGTGGCCTGCTCTTGCACAGAGGAGGCGAGAGCTGAGAACCAAAGGAGGCTTCAAGGGTGTACTGAGGAACAAGGAAGTAACCGTTCAACCAAGTATATTGAAATACTGTCTGTCGAAGTCTGCCTTTTCTATCGTAGAAACAGGTGGTCTTTAAATACACGATCTTGTTCATGTCTAGCATGAACAAAGCTAATCAATGGTATCAATCGATACACTTTGGTAAAACTCCTTAAGTATCAAAGCGATACTTAAAACAAAACATAAAACAAAACCAAGTATCAAATGATACTTAAAACAAACTAAGTATCAAAGCGATACTTAAAACAAAACATAAAACAAAACCAAGTATCAAACGATACTTAAAACAAAACCAATAACTGAGTACCCGTACCGGTTACATTCCCCAAAACAAAACAACTATTTTAATAAACAAAACTAATAATCATCAAAAGCGGAGTCTGAGAAACTAAGGGCTTCAGTTTCCGCTAAAAACTCTTCATCATAGGTGTCACACCAGGGGCAAGAAGAAATCCTAAGAAAACATTTAGACTCAAAGAAAGGTAAATCACAGTAGTCATGAATACCAGATTTGCGCTGTACATCAACCCAAGCGTGATCGGAATCAGGATAGTAGTCTATCCAGTGGATTTCCAAGTAGTCTTCAAGTTGGATAACATCGCGGTTCAACAACAGTCCAACAATCTATTGTCGCAGCCTCACCTTGAGTTCCACATAGTTTGACATCGTTATGGTATTCGGATGGTGATTTGGGATTAGATAAGGTTGTTGAGAACTTGTTCCATAGCATGATTTTCATCATCGCTACTTTCGAATTCCGATTCAAAGTATGGTGCCCAAAAACCATCTCTAGTTTCGAGTTCGGCATGCCATCGCTCAGTTTCTGGTATCGTGGATGTCCAGCACATGGTGATATAATTGATCGTTGGGGGAAGGGTTTCGTTTGGCATGTTGTCTTTCCACCAATCATTTACCATATTCATACCGTGCTCTAGTCCTTCTAGCAGTTCCCAGCTGTTTTCACTTGTTGGATACCCTTTCCATTTGACAAGGAACTGATCCTTTCCATGCCAAAGGCGGTGATCTATGATTTCTTCAACTTCCCATTCATCTTTCTTGTCGATGATTATAGGTACAGGTCATGAGTGGGTTCTTCCAGGGAACTTGGCATCGTCATTTAGGTGGAATCGTTTGATAGCAGAGGCATGGAAGACTGCAGCATTGCGACGGTACATGCGTCCATCTATCCGGACGGTGTAGTTCTCTGTATGCTTGTCAAAGGATATGACTTTGAAGGGTCCTCGCCATCCGGGTTGATATTTTTTGCTGCGTCCAACATTGGCTATGAACATGTTTCCATGAACTATGACCATATCACATGGTAGAATAGGGACATGTTTGTGTCGTCGAATCTGAGCACAAGTGGTGCTTCGGAATCAGGCTGCTTTAACAGCTTAGAACGCCTCATTCCGAATCGCTTGATGCCGGTTGTGGTGGTCATCGGAGGCGCGAACTGAGGAGTTCTTGAATAGGGTCGTAGGTATGAGAGGATCTTGGTGGCCGAAGACTGCCTTATATGGAGACATTCACAAGGTGTCTCAAAATCCGGCATTGATATATGATAGATGTTGCCAGTTCAACAAGGGCTGGTTCTCAATTGGTTTGTCGTTCATTGATCATGTTCTTAATTCCGGTCTTAACCTCGCGTATCTTTCTTTCTGCTTGGCCATTAGTCTCATGGTGTCCAGGGGCAGCCACAATGTGGTTTATTCCGAGGGAGGTCAAGGTTTGCTTCCAGAATCTGGCAGTAAAGTATGGATCAGCATCACTGACAATAGATATGGGGTACCCATGGTGGGTAACCAGGTAATCTTTGGAGGTTATTCCAGGTGTCTTTGGAGGAATCTGTAACCTTCCTTGGTATGAGCCATCTGTATCCAGAGAATCAATCTACAGCTACCCAGATGGTATCATATCCTGCCGACTTGTTAAAAGGCCCGGCAAAATCTATAGCGTAGGAATCGAATCTTTCACATGGTAGTTGGAGGGTCTGCGCTTTCCCTTCCAGTAGTTATGTTCGCTCCTTATCTGCCTGGCAGAGTTCAAATTGCTTGACAAAATCATGGAGGTCCTTTCTCATTTCAGGCCAGTAAACATATTCTGAGGCATATTGGAGGTTCTGGTCCGCACTATGGAGTCCTTTGTTGTGGATTTCGGTGATGACATATTCCCTAATAGTCATTCCATTGAACATATGGCCTTTTGGGATGTATAGGCAATGTTCACCATAATGGGTGTTGGTATAGACCATTCCGTTATATATGTTGTAGGGTGTAAGATCTCCATGCCTGGAGCTATCCATGGCTTTGAAGTAGATTGGGTCATAGCGATATCCTGCTATCATTTTGCTTCGAAAAGAGGAGGTTAATTCTTCTGTAGTTGATCTAACACCCGGTTCATCCTCAATCAGGGATCCTGTTGTTGGTTCGATAGGTGCATCCTCCTCCTCAAATGTTTGATAGACTTGCTGTAACATGTTCGCAGGGTACTAATCACGTTATCGGTAATAGATACGATAGTTGGCAGGTGGCCTGCTCTTCCCGAGAGGAGGCGAGAGCTGAGAACTAAAGGAGGCTTCGAGGGTGTACTGGGGAACAAAGTAGTAACCGTTCAACCAAGTATATTGAAATACTGTCTGTCGAAGACTGCCTTTTCTATCATAGAAACAGGCGGTCTTTAAATACACAAATCCGTTCATGTCTAGCATGAACAAAACTAATCAAAGGTATTAATCGATCCACCTTGGTAAAACTCCTTAAGTATCAAAGCGATACTTAAAACAAAACATAAAACAAAACCAAGTATCAAACGATACTTAAAATAAACCAAGTATCAAAGCGATACTTAAAACAAAACATAAAACAAAACCAAGTATCAAACAATACTTAAAACAAACCAAGTATCAAAGCGATACTTAAAACAAAACATAAAACAAAACCAAGTATCAAATGATACTTAAAACAAACCAATAACTGAGTACCCGTACTGGTTACATTCCCCAAAACAAAATAACTATTTAAATAAACAAAACCTAATAATCATCAAAAGCGGAGTCTGATAAACTAAGGGCTTCAGTTTCCGCTAAAAGCTCTTCATCATAGGTGTCGTACCAGGGGCAAGAAGAAATCCTAAGAACACATTTAGACTCAAAGAAAGGTAAATCACAGTAGTAACGAATACCAGATTCGCGCGGTACATCAACCTAAGCATGATCGCAATCAGGACAGTAGTCTTTTCAGAGGATTTCGAAAAAGTCTTCAAGTTGGATAGCATCGTGGTTCAACAACAGTCCAACAATCTGTTGTCGCAGCCTCACATTCAGTTCCACATAGTTTGACATCGTTATGGTATTCGAATGGTGATCGGGATCAGATAAGGTTGTCGAGAACCTGTTCCATAGCATGATTTCTATCATCGCTACTTTCGAATTCCGATTCAAAGTATTGTGTCCAAAATCCATCTCTAGCTTCGAGTTCTGCATGTCATCGCTCAGTTTTTGGGATCGTGGGTGTCCAGCACATGGTGGTGTAATTGATCGTTGGGGGGAGGGATTCGTTTGGCATGTTGTCTTTTCACCAATCATTTACCATGTCCATAGCGTGCTCTAGTTCTTCTAGCAGTTTCCAGCTGTTTTCGCTCCATGGATATGCTTTCCATTTAACTAAGAACTGGTCATTTCCATGCCAAAGGCGCTGGTACCGCATTTCTTCAACTTCCCATTCATCTTTCTTATCAATAATGATAGGTGCAGGTCGCGAGTGGGTTCTACCAGGGAACCTTGAGTCGTCATTTGGGTAGAATCGTTTGACAGCAGAGGTGTGAAAAACTGCGGTATTGTGGCGGTACATGTGTCCATCCATCTGGAGAGTGTAGCTTTCTGTATGCTCATCAAATGATAAGACTTTGAAAGATCCTCATGAACGGGGTTGCAATTTCTTGCTGCGTCCAACATTCAAAATGAACAGTTTTCCATGTACCAGGAGCGTATCAACTGGCGTGATAGGGACATGTTTGCGTCGTCGTTTCTGAGCAGTGGTGGTGCTTTGCAATCGAGCAGCTTTAACAGCTGGGAAGGTGTCATTCCGAGTTGCTTGATGGCTGTTTAAGTGGTCATTGGAGGCAGGGACGGAGAGGTTCTTGAATAGGGTTGTAGGTAGGAGAGGATATTGGCAGCCGAAGATTGCCTTGTATGGAGACATGCCCAAGGTGTCCGAAATTCCGGCCTTGATATATCCTGCTAGCTCAACAAGGGCTGGTTCCCAGTTGGTTTGTCGTTCATTGATCATGTTCCTAATTCCGGTCTCAACCTCCCGGATTTTTCGTTCTACTTGCCCATTTGTCTCATGGTGTCCAGGGGCAGCCATAATGTGGTTTATTCCGAGGGAGGTCAAGGTTTGCTTCCAGAGTCAGGCAGTAAAGTGGGGATCAGCATCACTGACAATAGATAAGGGGTACACATGGGGGGTAAACAGATATCATTGTAGGTTATTCCATGTGTCTTTGGAGGAATCGGTAACTTTCATTGGTATGAGCCACCTATATCCAGAAAGTCGATCCACAGCTATCAAGATGGTGTTATATCCAGCGGATTTGTTGAAGGGTCCTGCGAAATTGATGGCATATGATTCGAATATTTCACATGGTAGTTGGAGGGTCTGTGCTTTTCCTTCAGGTAGTTGTATTCGCTCCTTGTTTGCCTAGCAGAGTTCACATTATTTGACAAAATCACGGAGGTTTTTGCGCATCTCAGACCAGTAAAGATATTCTGAAGCATATTGAAGGTTGCGGTCCGCACTGTGGTGTCCTTTGTTGTGAATCTCGGATATGACATATTCTCTAATAGTCATTCTACTGAACATATGCCCTTTTGGTATGTATAGGCAATGTTTACCATAACGGGTGCTGGTACACACCATTCCGTTGGATATGTTGTAGGATGCGAGGTCTCCATGCCTGGAGCTATCCATGGCTTTGAAGTAAATCGGATCATGGCGATATCCTGCTATCATTTGGCATCGGAAAGATGAGATTAATTCTTCTGTAGTTGATCTAACATCCCATTCATTCTCAATCAGAGATCCTCTTATTGGTTTGATAGGGGCATCCTCCTCCTCAAAGGTTTCATAGAGTTGTCGGCGATGCTCGGGAATAGTAGGGGGCATGACCGAGATAATGCTTTCATTGTTATATACTTGTAAGTGTCCACTATATAGTGGTCGTGAATCGATTATGGGAGGAGTGGATGGCGGGGCTGACTGTAGATGGTGTAAATAGGATATTGTATCCATGTAGGCTGCTGCTTGTTCAGGTTCTTCAAGACCTTGGTATCGTGTTGGAACAGGATTAAGGATATGAGGAGGTTGGGTCGATTCAGATTTATCGCTCATCTCTTCTGCTCCTTTTGCGGTGTCGAAGCTGGTGTTTTTAGAATCATCAGCAGGCATATAGTATGGTCGCTGGTATCTGTTGCCGAACTTAATCTCAGTTCGGTGAAAAGGGCAGGGGTCGTGATAACGGTGGGACTAGTGGAGTCTGCTTAGTTCAAGCTCATGAGCAGGTGTGCTGCGGAGCGTGCAATTGTCTTTCCATTCTTCATTAATGTCCTTTCCTCGTTCCGTTTCAGCAGCGCTGTACATGGTGTAAGAGAAAGGATTGGCGGGAGTGGCACAGCTGGTGGTAGCCATCGATAGTTCTTATTCATAAGAGGTGTCGTCAGGGCTGTCCTCGCTTTGTCTTGTGTGGTCATGAACAAGAGGAGGATCTGCGAGATCTTGGTTCTCATATAGGCGGGAGAGAGCATCAGCTAAATAGTTTGTTCTTCTAGGGGTATAGATGATTTTTGCATCGTATTTGCTGATTTCACCTATCCATCGGGTTCTTCTCCTTCCAGGTATTCTTTCTGTTTTAAGATTAGTGAGGGGTTGGTGGTCGGTAATAATAGTCAAGGTATTGCCCATCAGGATGTGGTTGAAAGCGGCGAGAGCATCAATCACAGCAAGGGCTTCCTTGTCTGTTGTTACATAGTTCATCTGTGAATTAGTGAACTTCCTGCTGTGTAATGCTACCGGTCTTGCCATTGCATGGGAGGCCCCTTGCCCAACCCATGCCCCAACTACAACATCTGATGCATCAATAATTAGCCATATCAGTTCTGGTTTACCATAGTCGATTAGTCGGATAACGTTGGAGTTCTTAATCAATTCCTTGATGTTGGTAAAGGCTTGGTCATGAGTGTTGGTCCAGACAAATTCTGCATTGCCGGTCAGGTCAGTGAGCGTCTCTGTTATAGTTGTAACGTGTTCACATGGTGCTAATCACGTTATAGGTAATAGATACGATAGTTGGCAGGTAGCCTGCTCTTCCAGAGAGGAGGCGAGAGCTGAGAACTAAAGGAGGCTTCGAGGGTGTACTGGGGAAACAAAGAAGTAGCCATTCAACCAAGTATATTGAAATACTGTCTGTCGAAGTCTGCCTTTGCTATCGTAGAAACAGGCGGTCTTTAAATACACAAATCTGTTCATGTCTAGCATGAATGAGACTAATCAAAGGTATCAACCGATACCATTTGGTAAAACTCCTTAAGTATCAAAGCGATACTTAAGACAAAACATAAAACAAAACCAAGTATCAAACGATACTTAAAACAAACCAAGTATCAAAGCGATACTTAAAACAAAACATAAAACAAAACCAAGTATGAAACGATACTTAAAACAAACCAAATATCAAAGTGATACTTAAAACAAAACATAAAAGAAAACCAATAACCAAGTATCCGTACCGGTTACATTCCCCAAAACAAAACAACTGTTTAAACAAACAAAACCTAATAATCATCAAAAACATCAGCTAAAGAGTCAAAGGCTTCAAACTCCGCCATCTCTTGTTCATCATAAGTGTCACACCAGGGACAAGTTGAAATCCTAAGAAAACATTTAGACTCGAAGAAGTCTAAATCACAGTAGTCACAAATACCAGATTCGCGCTGGACATCAACCCAAGCATGATCGCAATCAGGACAGTAGTCAATCCAGAGGATTTCGAAATAGTCCTCAAGTTGGATAACATCGCGGTTCAACAACAGTCCAACAATCTGTTGTCGCAGCCTCACATTAAGCTCCACATAGTTTGACATCGTTATGGTATTCGGATGGTGATTGGTGACTAGATAAAGTTGTCGAGAGCCTGCTCCATAGCTTGATTCTCCTCATCGCTACACTCGAATTCCGATTGAAAGTATGGTGCCCAAAATCTATCTCTAGCTTCGAGTTCTGGGTGCCATCGCTCAGTTTCTGGCATTGTAGGCGTCCAGCACATGGTGATATAATTTATTGTTGGGGGGAGGGATTCGTTTGGCATGTTGTCTTGCCACCATTCGTTCACCATTTCCATAGCGTGTTCAAGTCCCTCTAGTAGTTCCCAACTGTTTTCGGTCGTCAGATATCCTTTCCACTTGACTAGGAACTGATCATTTCCATGCCAAAGGCGGTGGTCACGGATTTCTTCAACTTCCCATTCGTCTTTCTTTTCAAGGATGATCGGGGCGGGTCGAGAGCGGGTTCTTCCAGGGAACTTGGAGTCGTCATTTGGGTGAAACCGTTTGACGGCAGAGCCGTGAAAGACTGCAGTATTGCGGCGGTACATGCGTCCATCCATCTGGACCGTCTAGTTCTCTGTATGCTCGTCAAAGGATATGACTTTGAAGGGTCCACGCCATCAGGGTTGCAGCTTCTCGCTGAGTTCAACATTGGTAATGAACATGTTACCGTGTACCATGAGCATGTCTCCAGGCAAGATGGAAACATGTTTGCGTCGTCGTTTCTGGGCAGTAGTGGTGCTTGGGAATCGGGCAGCCTTAACAGCTTGGAAGGCATCGATCCGAATTGCTTGGTGGCGGTTTAGATGGTCACCAGAGGCAGGGACTGAGGAGTTCTTGAATAGAGTTGTAGGTAGTAGAGGGTATTGGCGGCCAAAAACTGCCTTGTATGGTGACATCCCCAAGGTATCTGAAAATCCGGCGTTGATATATGCAGCGAGCTCAACAAGGGCTGGTTCCCAATTAGTTTGTCGTTCATTGATCATATTCCTAATTCCGGTCTTGACTTCGCGAATCTTTCTCTCTGCGTGGCCATTTGTCTCATGATGTCCAGGGGCAACCATGATGTGGTTTATTCCGAGAGAGGTCAGGATTTGCTTCCAGAATCTGGCGGTAAAGCGGGGATGAGCATCACAGACAATAGATAAGGGGTACCTGTGGGGGGTAAACAAGTATCATTGTAGGTTATTCCAGGAGTCTTTGGAGGAGTCCGTAATCTTCGTTGGTATTAACCAGGTGTATCCAGGGAATCGATCCATAGCTACCAGGGTGGTGTCATATACGGCGGACTTGTTGAATGGTCCTGCGAAATCGATGGCATAGGATTCAAATATTTCACATGGTAGTTGGAGGGTCTGAGCTTTCCCTTCAGGAAGTTGTGTTCGCTCTTATTTGCCTGACAGAGTTCGCATTGCCTGACAAAATCGCGGAATTCCTTTCGCATTTCAGGCCAATAAACATCTTCTGAGGCATAATGGAGGTTGCGATCTGCACTGTGGTGTCCTTTGTTATGAATCGCGGATAGGACATATTCTGTAATAGTCATTCCATTGAACATATCGCCCTTTGGTATGTATAGGCCGTGTTTACCATAACGGGTGCTGGTATATACCATTCCATTTGATATGTTGTAGGGAGCAAGATCTCCATGCCTGGAGCTATCCATGGCTTTGAAGTAAATTGGGTCATGGCGATATCCTGCTATCATTTGGCTTCGGAAAGAGGAGGTTAATTCTTCTGTGGTTGATCTAACATCTCGTTCATCCTCAATTAGGGATCCTCTTGTTGATTCGATAGGGGCTTCCTCTTCCTCAAAGGCTTCGTAGAGTTGACGCCGATGCTCGGGAATAGTAGGGGGTATGACCGCGACAATGGTTTCATTGTTGTATACTCGTATAGGTCCACCATAAAGTGGTCGTGAATCGGTCATGGGAGGAGAGGATGGCGGGGCTGACTGTGGGGGGTGTAAATAGGATATTGCATCCACGTAGGCTGCTGCTTGTTCGAGTTCTTCAAGACCTTGGTATCGTCTTGGAACAGGATTGAGGGTATGAGGAGGTTGGGTCGATTCATCATCATTGATCATCTCTTCTGCTCCTTCTATGGTGTCGAAGCTGGTGTCTTTGGAATCGTCAGCAGGCATATAGTACGGTCGCTGGTATCTGTTGCCGAACTTGATCTCAGTCCGGTGAAAAGGCCAGGTGTCATGATAACAGTGGGACCAGTGGAGTCTGCTTTGTTCAAGTTCGTGAGGAGGTGTGCTGCTGAGCGTGCAATTGTCTTTCAATTCATCTTTAATGTCCTTTCCTCGTTCTGTTCCGGCAGCACTGTACATGGTGTAAGAGAAAGGATTGGAGGGAGCGGCAGAGCTGGCTGTAGCCATCGATGGTTCTTGTTCATAGGAGGTGTCGTCCAGGCTGTCCTTGCTTTGTCTTGCATGGTCGTGAACGAGAGGGGGGTCTGCGATGTCTTGATTCTCATATCGGTGGGAGAGAGCATCAGCTAAATAGTTCGTTCTCCAGTGGTATAGATAATTTTTGCATCGTATTTGCTGATTTCACCTATCCCTCTTGTTCTTCTTCTTCCCGGTATCCTTTCTGTTTTAAGATTAATGAGAGGTTGGTGGTCGGTAACAATAGTGAAGGTATTGCCCATGAGGATGTGGTTGAAAGCGGCAAGGGCATCAATCACAGCAAGGGCTTCCTTGTCTGTTGTTCCATAGTTGATCTGTGAATTAGTGAACTTTCTGCTGTGTAAAGCTGCCGGTCTTGCCGTTTCATGGGAGGCTCCCTGTCCAACCCATGCCCCAACTCCAACATCTGATCCATCAGTAATCAGCCATATCGGTTCTGGTTTACTATAGTCGATATGTTGCATAACATTGGCGTTTTTTATCAATTCCTTGATGTTGGTAAAGGCTTGGTCATGAGTGTGGGTCCAGATAAATTCTGCATTGCCGGTAAGGTCTGTGAGCGGCGCTGTCACAGTGGTATCGTGTGGTAGGAACTGGGCAATATAGTTGACTAGTCCTAGGAATCGCATGAGTTCCTTTGGATTCTGGGGTGTCGACCATTCCGTTAAACTGGCTATTTTTCCTGGGGCTGCATGTATTCCTTCATCATCTATAACATGTCCAAGGATATCGAGTTTATCGGCAAACAGGATTGATTTGTTTCTGCTAGCCTAGAATTTAGCTTCCCAAAGTTTTTTACAGACCAATCTTATATGGTAGGCATATTCTATTTCCCTGTTCGAGAAGATGAGGATATCATCAATGTATATCCAAACCAAATGGTGGAGGTATTCGCTTAGGAGGTTTTCCATAATACGGATAAAGGTGGCGGGCTCATTCATATCACCTTGTAACATAACTCGACTAATGAAACTTCCCAAGGGTGTTTTGAAACCGTTGTAGCGCTCGCTTCCAGGATCTAACCTTGTTTGGAAGTAGGCATCGCTTAGGTCAATCTTACTTCGGAATCTAGCCCGTCCAACTGCATTTAGGATCTGGGTTTGGTTCGGGATAGCGGAGCAATCCTTAACCGTGTTATCGTTATGTAGCTTGAGATCAACTAAGGGGCGGATTCTTTTGCCATCTGCTTTGGGTTGCACAAACATAGGAGTGGCACCTGGGGCTTCTGCTCGGTGGATGACTCCTCTTCTTTGTTGTTGGTTGATCTAATCACAAAGTGGGCTTTTGTATGCGTCAGGAATACAGTAGGTGGGTTGGCTTTTTAGATTGGAGAGGTCTCGAAGGTGGATGTGGTGGTTCACCTCTCTCATAGGTGGTAGTTCTTCGGGTACTTGATCAGGGAAAACATCAGAGTATTCATCCAATAGTTTTTGGGTAGTTGCTTCACAGACTGCGGCTCGGTACTCTCCGCTTGTTGGCTTGCATGAGACTCTGACCTTCTGATCCGGGAAATCGGTGGTTGATTCCCCACACCTGATTATAGCTTTGGGGTGGTTCAGGAATGGCATGCCTAGTAGGGCATCCTATTTGGCTAGGTTTCCAATCAGCATTTCCTGGGGGGGTAGTATAGCAGAACCAAGCCGAATAGTCGCAGAACAGGTTTTATGGCTTGAGGATCGTGATCCTTTTACTGCCATTGACTGGTATGGGTTGGTTAAGGTCTGGGGTTGGGAGTCCATGGACAGAGACAAAGGCATTACTGATCATATGTCTTCCGATTGAGCCAGTGTCGAATAGGACTCGAGCCCTTTTGCCATTGATCACGATAGTACCTTCTAGAGCGGTGTGTGTTTTGAATGTAGCCGGAGGTCGAACACTGTTGCATTCCACATCGATAGATCGAATGTCGATCTCTTCATATTCACTGGATGGGGCGTAATTGCTTTCACCATTGTTGGCCGACGCCTCTTTCTTAATAGCCTTTCCTTTTCCTTTCATCGTAGGACAGATCTTTGCCATGTGTCCTGTTTTTCCACATTCAAAACACTCTCCTTTCTGGCGTCTTAATTCTTTGGAGTATTTTGTTTTCTTCTTGAAAACCCGGGCAGTATTGTCTTCAGAATTGCTGGAGATTCTGTGCCGCGGCCGGCTATTCCTACTGGAGAATGCCTGTGTTTTGTAGGCCTTGGTCTCATAGAGAATGGCGTCCTTTCGTTCTGCTCTTGCAATTATTACTGCAATATCATCGCCGTCTTCCTGGAGTGGTTCTACTTCTCGCCGGAAGGGAGGGTGCATAGTGTCGTAGAATCGTCGCTTCAGGATGTATTTGGAGATACTTCCTCTCTTCATTCGGTCCATATACATTATTAGGTCCGTAGCCACATCGCTGATTCGCTTGACATGCGTTCCGTTAACTTGCTGGACCTGGTTGAATTTGTTGTATAGGAGGTCGTTGGTTATAGAGGATTGGAATCGTCCTTTCAGGTAATCGAGAACTGTAGATCCTCTTAATCTTACATTCCCGCCGAAATCCTTATAGCACTAGTGGTATGCGTCGGTTGCCTTTCCTTCACAGAATGATCCAATGATAAGTCCGGTTGTAGGGTCTTCCACATCTTTTCCTGGTAAGAGTAGGAAGCGTGAGAGTTCTGTTGCCCATCGTTCAAAGGCTTCAGGTTTGAGGTCTTTCCCTTCGCCTGTGAACTTCGCTGGGAGGTGGAGTTTAAACCTAGGGGGTTCAAATGCTGCCGGTACCTCCTCTTCCTCAGGCCTTGCCCGAGATTTCCATCCTCCTGAAGGCCCTCCTCCTGTGCTAGCCATATCTGATTCGCTACTAGATTCGGGGTCGTTTGGAGGTTCAAAGGAAGGCTTCTTTGCAGGAGTAGAAGGGAATGCTCCTGGAGGTTGTGTATCTTCCGTGTTTGCAGGATTGCCCAGCTCTTTAGCCTAGCGCCGGGGTTGTTTCTTCCTTGTAAGGTCTTGCCGTGGGATTTGCTTCCCACTCCTGATCGTCAAAGACTGTATCTTGGGTTTGAGATGAAGCCGAATGTACTGTTATTCTTCCGCTTCTCTCCACTAGCGTTCTGAGGTGGATATCGATAGGTTGATCAGGCCTAAATCCGGGGACAGGTTCTTAACCACTTGCTGAGGATAAAAAAATGTAACGTGTTCGCAAGGTGCTAATCACGTTATCGGTAATAAATACGATAGTTGGCAGGTAGCCTGGTCTTCCAAAGAGGAGGCGAGAGCTGAGAACTAAAGGAGGCTTCGAGGGTGTACTGGGGAAACAAAGAAGTAACTGTTCAACCAAGTATATTGAAATACTGTCTGTCGAAGTCTGCCTTTTCTATCGTAGAGAAAGGCAGTCTTTAAATACACAAATCTGTTCATGTCTAGCATGAACGAAGCTAATCAAAGGTATCAACCGCTATGATTTGGTAAAACTCCTTAAGTATCAAAGCGATACTTAAGACAAAACATAAAACAAAACCAAGTATCAAACGATACTAAAAACAAACCAAGTATCAAATCGATACTTAAAACAAAACATAAAACAAAACCAAGTATCAAACGATACTTAAAACAAACCAAGTATCAAAGCGATACTTAAAACAAAACATAAAACAAAACCAAGTATCAAACGATACTTAAAACAAACCAAGTATCAAAGCGATACTTAAAACAAAACATAAAACAAAACCAAGTATCAAACGATACTTAAAACAAACCAAGTATCAAAGCGATACTTAAAACAAAACATAAAACAAAACCCAGTATCATACGATACTTAAAACAAACCAAATATCAAAGCGATACTTAAAACAAAACATAAAACAAAACCAAGTATCAAACGATACTTAAAACAAACCAAGTATCCAAGCGATACTTAAAACAATACATAAAACGAAACCAATAACCAAGTATCCGTACCGGTTAAAACAGTGGTGTGGTGTGGAAGGAACCAGGTAATATAGTTGACTAGTCCTAGGAATCGCATGAGTTCTTTTTGATTCTGGGGTATCATCCATTTCATTAAACAGGATATTTTTCCAGGGGCTGCATGTATTCCTTTATCATCTATAACATGTCCTAGGATATCGAGTTTATCGGCAAACAGGATTGATTTGTTTCTAATGGCGTAGAATTTAGCTTCCCTAAGTTTAGTACAAACCAAACCTATATGATAGGCCTGGTCCATTTTGATTTTCGAGAAGATGAGAATATCCTCGATGTAGACCCAAACAAAATGGTGGAGGTATTCGCTCAGCAGGTTTTCCATAATTCGCAAAAAGGTGACGGGCGCATTCATAACACCTTGTAACATAACTCGGCTAATCAAACTTCCGAAGGGTGTTTTGAAACTGTTGTAGCGTTCGCTTTATGGATCTAACCTTGTTTGCAAGTAGGCATCGCTTAGGTCAATCTTACTTCGGAATCAAGCCCGTGCAACTGCATTTATGATCTGGGTTTGGTTTGCGATAGCGCAGCTGTCCATAACTGTGTTTTCTTTCCGTAGCTTGAGGTCAACCATGGGGCGGATTCTTTTGCCATCTGCTTTGGGTTGAACAAACATAGGAGCGGCACCTAGGGCTTCTGCCCGGTAGATGACTCCTCTTCTTTGTTGTTGGTTGAACCAATCACAAAGTGGGCTTTTGTATGCGTCAGGAATAGAGTAAGTGTGTTGGCTATTGAGATTAGAGGGGTCTCGGAGGCGAATGTAGTGGTTCACCTCTCTCATATTCGGTAGTTCTTCCGGTATTTGATCAGGGAAAACATCTGAGTATTCATCCAATAGCTGTTGGGCAGTTGCTTCACAGACTGCTGCTCGGTACTCTCCACTTGTTGGCTTGCATGAGACTCTGACCTTCTGATCTGGGAAATCGATAGTTGATTCCCCACACCTGATTATAGCTTTGTGGCTGTTCAGGAATGGCATACCTATTCGGGTATCGTATTTGGCTAGATTTCCAACCAGCATTTCCTGGGGGGGTAGTACTGCAGAACCGAGTCTAATAGTCACGCTACAGGTTTTATGGCTTGTAGATAGTGATCCCTTTACTGCCATATTGACTGGTATGGGTTGGTTGAGGTCTTGAGTTGGGAGACCATGAACGGAGAGAAAGGCATTACTGCGCATATCTCTTCCGATTGCGCCAGTATCGAATAGGACCCCAGCCTTTTTACCGTTGATCAGAATAGTACCTTCCAGAGCGGTGTGTGCTTTGAATGTAGCTGCAGGTCGAACACTCTTGCATTCCACATCGATATATCCGATATGGATCACTTCATATTCGCCGAATTGGGTATTATCGCTTTCACCATTGTTGGCCGATGCATCTTGCTTAATTGCCTTTCCTTTCCCTTTCTTCGTACGACAGTTCTTTGCCATGTATCCTGTTTTTCCACATTCAAAACATTCTCCTTTCTGCCATCTTGATTCATTGGAGTATTTTGTTTTCTTCTGGAAAACACGTAAGGTATCATCTTCAGAGTTGCTGGAGGCTTTGTGCCATGGGTGGCTATTCCTACTAGAGGATGTCTGTGCTTTGTAGGCCTTTGTCTCATAGAGAATGGCGTCCTTTCGCTCTGCTCTTGCAATTATTACTAACATATCATCGCCGTCTTCCTCGTGTAGTTCTACTTCGTGCCGGAGGATAGGGTGCATAGTGTGGTAGAATTGTCGCTTCAGGATGTATTTGGAGATACTTCCTCTCTCCATTTGGTCCTTATACATCCTCAGGTCCATAGCCATATCGGTGATTCGCTTAACATGCGTTCCGTTAACTTGCTGGAGCTGGTTGAATTTGTTGTATAGGAGGTCGTTGGTTATAGAGGATTGGAATCATCCTTTCAGGTAATCAAAAACAGTAGTTCTTCTTAATCTTACATTCCCGCCATATTCCTTATAGCATTGGTGGTATGCGTCGGTTGCCTTTCCTTCGCAGAATGATCCAATGATAAGTCCGGTTATAGGGTCTTCCACATCTTTTCCTTGTAAGAGTAGGAAGGGGGAGAGTTCCGTCCCCCATCGGTCAAAAGCTTCAGGTTTGAGGTCTTTTCCTTCTGCTGTAAATTTCGCAGGGAGGTGGAGTTTAAACTTAGGGGGTTCAAATGCTACGGGTACCTCCTCTTCTTCAGGCCTAGCCAGAGATTTTCCTCCTCCTCCAGAAGGCCCTCCTCGTGTGCTAGCCATATCTGATTCACTACTTGATTCAGGGTCGATTAGAGGTTCCAAGGAAGGCTTCTTTGCTGGAGTAGAAGGGAATTCTCCTGGAGGTTGTGTATCTTCCATGTTTGCAGGATCGCCTGGCTCTTTACCAAAGTGCCGGGCTTATTGATTTCTTGTAAGGTCTTGCCGTGGGATTTGCTTCCCACTCCTGGTCATCAAAGACTCTATCTTGGGTTTGAGATGAAGCGGAATGTGTCGTGATTCTGCTGCTTCTCTTAGCTAGCGTTCAGAGGTGGATATCGATAGGTTGATCAGGCCTAAATCCCGGGACAGGTTCTTAACCACTTGCTGAGGTTAAAAAAATGTAACTTGTTCACAAGGTGCTAATCACGTTATCGGTAATAGATACGATAGTTGGCAGGTGGCCTGCTCTTCCAGAGAGGAGGCGACAGCTGAGAACTCAAGGAGGCTACGAGGGTGTACTGAGGAACAAAGAAGTAACCGTTCAACCAAGTATATTGAAATACTGTCTGTCGAAGTCTGCCTTTTCTATCGTAAAAACAGGCGGTCTTCAAATACGCGATCTTGTTCATGTCTAACATCAACGAAACTAATCAAAGGTATCAATCGATACACTTTGGTAAAACTCCTTAAGTATCAAAGCGATATGTAAAACAAAACAAAAAACAAAACCAAGTATCAATGGATACTTAAAACAAACTAAGTATCAAAGCGATACTTAAAACAAAACTAACTATCAAAGCGATACTGAAAGCAAAACATAAAACCAAACCAAGTATCAAATGATACTCAAAACAAACTAAGTATCAAAACGATACTTAAAACAAAACTAAGCATCAAAGTGATACTTAAAACAAAACATAAAACAAAACTAAGTATCAAACGATACTTAAAACAAAACCAATAACCGAGTACCTGTACCGGTTGCACATTTGGTATGTTATCTTTCCAACCTTCATTTACTTTATCCATACAATGTACAAGTCCTTCTAGTAGTTCCCAACTATTGTCGCTTGTTGGGTATCCTTTCCATTTGACTAGGAACTGATGATTTCCATGCAAAAGGCAGTGGTCTCGGATTTCCTCCACTTCCCATTCATCTTTCTTATCAATGATGATAGGTGCAGGTCGAGAGTGGATTCTTCCAGGGAACTTGAGGTCGTCATTTGCGTAGAATCGCTTCACTGCAGAGGCATGGAAGACTGCAGTATTGAGGCAGTATATGCGTCCATCCATCTGGACAGTGTAGTCTTCTGTATGCTTGTCAAAGGATAAGACTTTGAAAGGTCCTCGCCATCAGGGTTGTAATTTCTTGCTGCGTCCAATATTGCTAATGAACATGTTTATATGTACCATGAGCATATTACCTGCTGCAATCGGGATATATTTGCGTCATCGCTTCTAAGCAGTAGTAGTGCTTCGGAATCGGGCAGCTTAAACAGCTTGGAAGGCATCATTCCGAATTGCTTGATGGCGGTTTAGGTGGTCATTGGTGGTAGGAACTGGAGAGTTCTGAAATAGAGTTGTAGGTAGGAGAGGGTATTGATGGCATAAGATTACCTTGTATGGGGACATTCCTAAGGTGTCTGAAAATCCGCCATTGATATATGCGGTGAGCTCAATGAGGGCTTGTTCCCAGTTGGTTTGTCCTTCTTTTATTATGTTCCTAATTCCGGTCTTGACTTCACGGATTTTTGGTTCTACTTGGCCATTAGTCTAATGATGTCCAGGAGTAGCCATAATATGGTTGATTCCGAGAGAGGTCAAGGTTTGCTTCCAGATATCTGGCGGTGAAACTGGGATCAGCATCACTGACAATAGATAAGGGGTACCCATGAGTGGTAAATAGGTATTGTTGGAGCTTATTCCTGGTGTCTTTGGAGGAATCTGTAACCTTCATTGGTATGAGCCATGTATATCTAGACAGTCGATCCACAGCTACCAAGATGGTGTCATATCAAGCGGACTTATTGAATGGTCCTGCGAAGTCGATGGCATAGGATTCGAATATCTCACATGGGAGTTGGAGGGTCTGCACGTTCCCTTCAGGTAGTTGTGTTCGCTCCTTATTTGCCTGGCAGAGTTCACATTGGTTAACGAAATCGCAGAAGTCCTTTCGCATTTCAGGCCAGTAAACATATTCTGAGACATATTGGAGGTTGCAGTCCGCACTGTGGTGTCCTTTGTTGTGGACTTCAATAATGACATATTCCCTAATAGTCATTCTATTGAACATATGGCCTTTCGGGATATATAGGCAATGTTCACTGTATCGGGTGCTGGTATAGACCATTCCATTGGATATGTTGTAGGGGGCGAGATCTCCATGCCTGGAGCTATCCATAGATTTGATGTTGATTGGGTCATGGCAATATCCTGCTCTCATTTGGCTTCAGAAACAGGAGGTTAGTTCTTCTGTAGTTGATCTAACATCTCGTGCATCCTCAATGAGCGATCCTCTTGACGGTTCAATAGGAGCTTCTTCTTCTTCAAAGATTTCATAGAGTTGTCGGTGATGCTCGGGAATCATGGAAGGTATGACGGAAACAATGGTTTCATTGTTGTACACGCGTAAGGGTACACCGCATAGTGGTCGGGAATCGATTATGGGAGGAGAGGATGGCGGTGCTGACTGTGGAGGGTGTAGGTAAGAAATTGAATCCATAAAAGCTGCTACTTGTTCGAGTTATTCAAGACCTTGGTGTGGTCTTGGGGCAGGATTGAGAGTAAGAAGAGGTTGGGTCGATCCATCTTCATCGATTATCTCCTCTGCTCCTTCTGCGGTGTCGAAGCTGGTGCTTTAGGAATCATCAGTAGACATATAGTACTGTCGCTGGTATCTGTTGCCGAATTTAATCTCAGTCTGGTGAAAAGGGCAGGTATTGAGGTAACAGTGGGATCAGTGCAGTCTGCTTTGTTCACGTTCATAAGGAGGTGTGCTGCAGAGGGTGCAATTGTCTTTCCACTCATCATCAATGTCCTTTCCTCATTCTGTTCCGGCATCTCTGTACATAGTGTAAGAGAAAGGATTGGAGCGAGTGGCAGAGCTGGCTGTAGCCATCGAAGGTTCTTGTTCATAGGGGGTGTCGTCTGGACTATCTTTGCTTTATCTTGTATCGTCATGAACAAGAGGAGGGTCTGTGAGTTCTTGGTTCTCATATAGGCGGGAGAGAGCATCAGCTAAATAGTTTGTTCTTCCAGGGGGATAGATGATTTTTGCATCCTATTTGCTGATTTCTCCTATCCATCGCATTATTCTCCTTCCAGGAACCTTTTCCGTTTTAAGGTTAGTCAGTGGTTGATGGTCAGTGACAATGGTGAAGATATTGCCCATTAAGATGTGGTTGAAAGTAGCAAGAGCATCAATCACAGCAAGGGCCTCCTTGTCTGTCATTCCATAATTCATCTGTGAATTAGTAAACCTCCTGCTATATAATGCCGCCGGTCTTGCTGTTTCATGAGAGGCTCCTTGTCCAACCCATGCTGCAACTCCAACGTCCGATGCATCAGTAATCAGCCATATCGGGTCTGATTTGCTGTAGTCAATAGGTCGTATAACATTGGCATTTTTAATCAATTCCTTGATGTTGGTAAAGGCTTGGTCATGAGTGTGGGTTCAGACAAATTCTGCATTTCTGGTAAGGTCCATGAGTGGTGCTGTCACAGTAGCGTGGTGTGGTAGGAACTGGGAGATATAGTTGACTAGTCCTAGGAATCGCATGAGTTTGTTTTGGTTCCAGAGTGTTGTCCATTCTGTTAAACAGGATATTTTTCCAGGGGCTGTATGTATCCCTTTGTCATCAATCACATGTCCAAGGATATCGAGCTTATTGGCAAATAGAATTGATTTATTTCTACGAGTGTACAATTTAGCTTCCCTTAGTTTAGTACAAACTAAACCTATATAATAGGCATATTCTGTTTTGGTATTCCAGAAGATGAGAATATCATCAATGTAGACCAAGACAAAATGGTGGAGGTATTCGCTTAGGAGGTTTTCCATAATTCGCATAAAGGTGGCGGGCGCATTCATAGCACCTTGTAACATAACCTGGCTAATGAAGCTTCCGAAGGGTGTTGTGAAACTGTTGTAGCGTTCGCTTTCTGGATCTAATCTTGTTTGGAAGTAGGCATCGCTTAGGTCAATCTTGCTTTAGAATCTAGCCCGTCCAACTGGATTCAGGATCTGGGTTTGATTTGGGATAGCGGAGCTGTCCTTAACCATGTTTTCATTTCGTAGTTTGAGGTCAACCCAGGGGCGGATTCCTTTGCCATCTGCTTTGAGTTAAACAAACATAGGAGTGGTACCTGGGGCTTCTGCTCGGTAGATGACTCCTCTTCTTTGTTGTTGGTTAATCCAATCACAAAGTGGGCTTTTGTATGCGTCAGGAATAGAGTAGGTGGGTTGGTTCTTAAGATTAGAGGGGTCTCAGAGGCGAATGTGGTGGTTCACTTCTCTCATAGGCGGTAGTTCATCGGGTATCTGATCAGGGAAAATAGCAGAGTATTCATCAAATAGGCATTGGGCCGTTGCTTCACAAACTACAGCTCGGCACTCTCCGCTTTTTGGCTTGCCAGAAACTCTGACCTTCTGATCTGGGAAATCGAGGGTCTTATCCCCACATCTGATTATAGCTTTGTGACGGTTCAGGAATGGCATTCCTATCAGGGCATCATACTTGGCTAGATTCTCAACTAGGATCTCCAGAAGAGGTAGAACAGCTGAACCAAGTCGAATGCTTGCGCTGCAGGTTTTATGGCTTGTTGATCGTGATCCCTTCACTGCCCTATTGACTGGCATGGGTTGGTTAAGGTCTCGAGTTGAGAGTCGATGGAGAGAGACAAAGGCATTACTTGTAAAGTGTTCGCAAAGTGCTAATCACGTTATCGGTAATAGATACAATAGTTGGCAGGTGGCCAGCTCTACCAGAGAGGAGGCGAGAGCTGAGAACTAAAGGAGGCTTCGAGGGTGTACTGGGGAACAAAGAAGTAACCGTTCAACCAAGTATTTGAAATACTGTCTGTCGAAGTCTGCCTTTTGTATCGTAGAAACAGGCGGTCTTTAAATACACAAATCTGTTCATGTCTAGCATGAACGAAACTAATCAAAGGTATCAATGGATACACTTTGGTAAAACTCTTTAAGTATCAAAACGATACTTAAAACAAAACATAAAACAAAACCAAGTATCAGACGATACTTAAAACAAACCAAGTATCAAAACGATAATTAAAACAAAACATAAAACAAAACCACTAACCGAGTACCCATACCGGTTACATTCCTCAAAACAAAACAACTGTTTAAACAAACAAAACCTAATAA
Organism: Tuber melanosporum; assembly: GCF_000151645.1. NCBI lineage: Eukaryota > Fungi > Ascomycota > Pezizomycetes > Pezizales > Tuberaceae > Tuber > Tuber melanosporum. The sequence goes on from NW_003298796.1 coordinate 49,353, forward strand.
TCATCAAAAGCGGATTCTGAGAAACTCATGGCTTCAGTTTCTGCAAGAAATTCTTCATCATAAGTATCACACCAGGGGCAAGAAGAAACCCAAAGGAAGCACTTAGACTCGAAGAACACTAAATCACAGTAGTCACGAATACCAGATTCGTGCTGTACATCAACCCAAGCATGATCGCAATCAGGACAGTAGTCAATCCAGAGGATTTCGAAATAGTCATCAAGTTGGATAACATCGCGGTTCAACAACAGTCCAACAATCTGTTGTCGCTGCCTCACATTGAGCTCCACATAGTTTGACATCGTTATGGTATTCGGATGGTGATTGGTGACTAGATAAAGTTGTCGAGGGCATGTTCCATAGCTTGATTCTCCTCATCGCTGCTTTCGAATTCCGACTCAAAGTATGGTGCCCAAAATCCATCTCTAGCTTCAAGTTCTCTGTGCCATCGTTCAGTTTCTGGCATCATAGATGTCCAACACATGGTGATATAATTGATTGTTGGGGGAGGGATTCGTTTGGCATGTTGTCCTTCCACCATCCATTTACCATATCTATAGCGTGCTCAAGTCCTTCTAGTGGTTCCCAACTGTTTTCGCTCGTCGGATATCCTTTCCACTTGACCAGGAACTGAGCGTTTCCCTGCCCAAGGCGGTGGTCTCGGATTTCCTTCAACTTCCCTTCATCTTTCTTTTCAATGATGATAGGTGCGGGTCGAGAGTGGGTTCTTCCGGGGAACTTGGAGTCGTCATTTGGGTGGAACCGTTTGACAGCAGAGGCGTGAAAGACTGCAGTGTTGCGGCGGTACATGCGTCCATCCATCTGGACAGTGTAGTTCTCTGTGTGCTCGTCAAAGGATATGACTGTGAAGGGTCCACGCCATCGGGGTTGCAGTTTCTTGCTGCGTCCAACATTGGTAATGAACATGTTGGCGTGTACTATGAGCATGTTTCCTGGTGAGATGGGGATATGTTTGCGTCGTCGTTTCTGGGCAGTAGTGGTGCTTCGGAGTCGGGCAGCCTTAACAGCTTGGAAGGCATCGTTCCAAATTGCTTGGTGGCGGTTTAGAGGGTCGTCAGAAGCAGGGACTGAGGAGTTCTTAAATAGTGTTATAGGCAGGAGGGGGTATTGACGGCCAAAGACTGCCTTGTATGGTAACATTCCCAAGGTATCTGAAAATCCGGCGTTGATATATGCAGCGAGCTCAACTAGGGCTGGTTCCCAGTTGGTTTGTCGTTCATTGATCATACTCCTAATTCCGGTCTTAACCTCGCGAATCTTTCTTTCTGCTTGGCCATTTGTCTCATGATGTCCATGGGCGGCCATAATATGGTTTATTCCGAGTGAGGTCAAGGTTTGCTTCCAGATTCTGGCAGTAAAGCGGGGATCAGCATCACTGACAATAGATAAGGGGTACCCATGGGGGGTAAACAGGTATCGTTGGAGGTTGTTCCAGGTGTCCTTGGAGGAATCGGTAACCTTCATTGGTATGAGCCACGTGTATGCAGAGAATCGGTCCACAGCTACCAAGATGGTGTCAAATCCAGTGGATTTGTGGAATGGTCCTGCGAAATCGATGGCATATGATTCGAATATTTCACATGGTAGTTGGAGGGTCCGTGCCTTTACTTCAGGTAGTTGTGTTCGCACCTTGCTTGCCTGGTAGAGTTCATATTGCTTGACGAAATCACGGAAATCTTTGCGCATCTCAGGCCAGTAAACATATTCAGAAGCATATTGAAGGTTGCGGTCCGCGCTGTGGTGTCCTTTGTTGTAGATTTCGGATATGACATATTCTCTAATTGTCATTCCGTTGAACATATGGCCTTTTGGTATGTATAGGCAATGTTCACCGTAACGGGTGTTAGTAAAAACCATTCCGTTGGATATGTTGTAGGGGGCGAGGTCTCCATGCCAGGAGCTATCCATGGCTTTGAAGTAAATCGGGTCATGGCGATATCCTGCTATCATTTGGCTTCGAAATGAGGAGGTTAATTCTTCTGTGGTTGATCTAACATCTCGTTCATCCTCGATTAGGGATCCTCTTGTTGGTTCGATATCGGCTTCCTCTTCCTCAAAGGTTTCGTAGAGTTGACGCCGATGCTCGGGAATAGTAGGGGGTATGATCGAGACAATGGTTTCATTGTTGTATACTTGAAAGGGTCTACCATATAATGGTCATGAATCGATTACGGGAGGAGAGGATGGCCGGGCTGACTGTGGGGGTTGTAAATAGGACGTTGCATCCACGTAGGCTGCTGCTTGTTCGAGTTCTTCAAGACCTTGGTATCGTGTTGGAACAGGATTAAGGGTATGAGGAGGTTGGATCGATTCATCTTCATTGATTATCTCTTCTGCTCCCTCTACTGTATCGAAGCTGGTGTCTTTGGAATCTTCAGCAGGCATATAGTACCGTCGCTGGTATCTGTTTCCGAACTTAATCTCAGTCTGGTGGAAAGGGCAGGTGTCGTGGTAACAGTGGGACCAGTGGAGTCTGCTTTGTTCAAGTTCGTGAGGAGGTGTGCTGCGGAGCGTGCAATTGTCTTTCCATTCTTCATCAAGGTCCTTTCCTCGTTCTGTTCCGGCAGCACTCTACATGGTGTAAGAGAAAGGATTGGAGGGAGCGGCAGAGCTGGCAGTAGCCATCGATGGTTCTTGTTCATAGGAGGTGTCGTCAGTGCTGTCGTTGCTGTGTCTTGTGTGGTCATGAACAAGTGGAGGGTTTGCGAGGTCTTGATTCTCATATAGGCGGGAGAGAGCATCAGCTAAATAGTTCGTTCTTCCAGGGGTATAGATGATTTTTGCATCGTATTTGCTGATCTCGCCCATCCATCTCGTTCTTCTTCTTCCCGGTATTCTTTCTGTTTTTAGATTAGTGAGAGGTTGGTGGTCAGTGACAATAGTGAAGGTATTGCCTATTAGGATGTGGTTGAAAGCGGCGAGAGCATCAATCACAGCAAGGGCTTCCTTGTCTGTTGTTCCATAGTTCATTTGTAAGTTAGTGAACTTCCTGCTGTGTAATGCCACCGGCCTTGCCGTTTCATGGCAGGCCCCTTGCCCAACCCATGCTCCAACTCCAACATCCGATGCATCAGTAATCAGCCATATTGGTTCTGGTTTACTATAGTCGATAGGTTGAATAACATTGGCGTTTTTAATCAATTCCTTGATGTTGGTAAAGGCTTGGTCATGAGTGTGGGTCCAGACAAATTCTGCATTGCCGGTGAGGTCTGTGAGCGGTGCTGTCACAGTGGCATGGTGTGGTAGGAACTGGGCAATATAGTTGACTAGTCCTAGGAATCGCAGGAGTTCCTTTTGATTCCTGGGTGTCGACCATTCTGTCAAACAGGCTATTTTTCCTGGGGCTGCATGTATTCCTTCATCATCTCTGACATGTCCTAGAATATCGAGTTTGTCGGCAAACAGGATTGATTTGTTTCTGCTAGCGTAAAATTTAGCTTCCCTAAGTTTGGTACAAACCAAACCTATATGGTAGGCGTGTTCTGCTGTGGTGTTCGAGAAGATGAGAATATCATCAATGTAGACCCAAACAAAATGGTGGAGGTATTCACTTAGGAGGTTTTCCATAATTCGCATAAAGGTGGCGGGCGCATTCATATCACCTTGTAATATAACTCGGGTAATGAAACTTCCGAAGGGTGTTTTGAAACTGTTGTAACGTTCACTTTCTGGATCTAACCTTGTTTGGATGTAGGCATCGCTTAGGTCAATCTTACTTCGGAATCTAGCCCGTCCAACTGCATTTAGGATCTGGGTTTGGTTTGCGATAGCGGAGCTGTCCATAACCGTGTTTTGGTTCCGTAGCCTGAGATCAACCAAGGGGCGGATTCTTTTGCCATCTCATTTGGGTTGAACAAACATGGGAGCAGAACCTGGGGCTTCTGCCCGGTAGATGACTCCTCTTCTTTGTTGTTGGTTGATCTAATCACAAAGTGGGCCTTTGTATGCGTCAGGAATAGAGTAGGTGGGTTGGCTTTTTAGATTAGAGGGGTCTCGGAGGCGGATGTGGTGATTCACCTCTCTCATAGGCGGTAGTTTTTCGGGTATTTGATGAGGGAAAACATACGAGTACTCATCCAATAGTCGAAGGGCAGTTGTTTCACCGACTGCAGCTCGCTATTCTCCGCTTGTTGGTTTGCATGAGACTCTCACCTTCTGATCTGGGAAATCGATAGTTGATTCCCCACACCTGATTATAGCTTTGTGGCGGTTCAGGAATGGCATGCCTATTAGGGCATCGTATTTGGCTAAATTTCCAACCAGCATTTCCTGGAGGGGTAGGACTGCAAAGCCAAGTCGAATGGTCACACTACAGGTTTTATGGCTTGTGGATCGTGATCCTTTTACTGCCATATTGACTGGTATGGGTTGGTTAAGGTCTCGAGTGGGGAGTCCATGGACAGAGACAAAGGTATTACTGATCATATCTCTTCCGATCGCACCAGTATCGAATAGGACTCGAGCCCTTTTACCATTGATCAGAATGGTACCTTCTAGAGCGGTGTGTACTTTAAATGTAGCCAGAGGTCGAACACTATTGCATTCCACAGCGATATATCCTATATGGATCTCTTCCTATTCACTGGGTTCGGCATTATTGCTTTCAACATTGTTGGCCGACGCTTCTTGCTTAATTGCCTTTCCTTTTCCTTTCTTCGTAGGACAGTTCTTTGCCATGTGCCCTGTTTTTCCACATTCAAAACATTCTCCTTTTTGCCGTCTCAACTCTTTGGAGGATTTTGTTTTCTTCTTGAAAACCCGTGGGGTATCGTCTTCAGAGTTGCTGGAGGCTTTGTGTCTTGGCTGGCTGCTCCTACTAGAGGATGTCTGTGTTTTGTAGGCCTTGGTCTCATGGAGAATGGCGTTCTTTCGTTCTGCTCTTGCAATTATTATTGCAATATCATCGCCATCTTCCTCGAGTGGTTCTACGTCTCGCCGGAGGGTAGGGTGCATGGTGTCGTAGAATCGTCGCTTCAGGATGTATTTGGAGATACTTCCTCTCTCCATTCAGTCCTTATACATTATTAGGTCCGTAGCCACATCAGTGATGCGCTTGACATGCGTTCCGTTAACTTGCTGGAGCTGGTTGACTTTGTTGTATAGGAGGTCGTTGGTTATAGTGGATTGGAATCGTCCTTTCAGGTAATCGAGAACTGTATATCCTGTTAATCTTTCATTCCCGCAGAAATCCTTATAGCATTGGTGGTATGCGTCAGTTGCCTTTCCTTCACAGAATGATCCAATGATAAGTCCGGTTCTAGGGTCTTCCACATCTTTTCCTTGTAAGAGCAGGAAGTGTGAGAGTTCTGTGGCCCATAGTTCAAAGGCTTCAGGTTTGAGATCTTTCCCTTCGCCTGTGAACTTCGCTGGGAGGTGAAGTTTAAACTTAGGGGGTTCAAATGCTGCGGGTACCTCCTCTTCTTCAGGCCTTGCCCGAGATTTCCCTCCTCCAGAAGGCCCTCCTCCTGTGCTAGCCATATCTGATTCGCTACTAGATTCGGGGTCGTTTCGAGGTTCAAAGGAAGGTTTCTTTGCTGGAGTAGAAGGGAATTCTGCAGGAGGTTGTGTATTTTCCCTGTTTGCAGGATCGCCCGGCTCTTTAGCAGAGCGCCGGGGTTGTTTCTTCCTTGTAAGGTCTTGTCGTGGGATTTGCTTCCCACTCCTGGTCGTCAAAGACTCTATCTTGGGTTTGAGATGAAGCCGAATCTACTCTGATTCTGCCGCTTCTCTCCGCTAGCCTTCTGAGGTGGATATTGATAGGTTGATCAGGCCTAAATCCGGGGACAGGTTCTTAACCACTTGCTGAGGTTAAAAAAATGTAACGTATTCACAAGGTGCTAATCACGTTATCGGTAATAGATACGATAGTTGGCAGGTGGCCTGCTCTTCCCGAGAGGAGGCGAGAGCTGAGAACTAAAGGAGGCTTCGTGAATGTACAGGGGAACAAAGAAGTAACCGTTCAACCAAGTATATTGAAATACTGTCTGTCGAAGTCTGCCTTTTCCATTGTAGAAACAGGCGGTCTTTAAATACACAAATCTGTTCATGTCGAGCATGAACGAAACTAATCAAAGGTATCAATCGATACACTTTGGTAAAACTCTTTAAGTATCAAAGCGATACTTAAAACAAAACATAAAACAAAACCAAGTATCAAACGATACTTAAAACAAATCATAAAACAAAACAAAGTATCAAACGATACTTAAAACAAATCATAAAACAAAACCAAGTATCAAACGATACTTAAAACAAATCATAAAACAAAACCAAGTATCAAACGATACTTAAAACAAACCAAGTATCAAAGCGATCCTTAAAACAAAACCAAGTATCAAAGCAATACTTAAAATAAAACATAAAACAAAACCAATAACCGAGTACCCGTACCGGTTACATTTCCCAAAACAAAACAACTGTTTAAACAAAGATAACCTAATAATCATCAAAAGCGGATTCCGAGAAACTTATGGCTTCAGTTTCCGCGAGAAATTCCTTATCATAAGTATCACACCAGGGACAAAAGGAAACTCTAAGAAAACACTTAGACTCGCAGAAATCTAAATCGCAGTAGTCACGAATACCAGATTCGCGTTGTACATCAACCCAAGCATGATCGCAATCAGGAAAGTAGCCAATCCAGAGGACTTCAAAATAGTCTTCAAGTTGGATAGCATCGCAGTTCAACAACAGTCCAACCACCTGTTGTCGCAGCCTCACATTGAGTTCCACATAGTTTGCCATTGTTATGGTATTCGGATGGTGATTGGCGACTAGATAAAGTTGTCGAGAGCCTGCTCCATAGCTTGATTCTCCTCATCGCTGCTTTCGAACTCCGACTCAAAGTATGGTGCCCAAAATCCATCTCTAGCTTCGATTTCTGCATGCCATCGCTCAGTTTCCGGCACAGTAGGCGTCCAACACATGGTGATATAATTGATTGTTGGAGGGAGGGATTCTTTTGGCATGTTGTTTTTCCACCATCCGTTCAGCATCTCCATAGCGTGCTCAAGTCCTTCCAGTGGTTTCCAGCTATTTTCGCACGTCTGATATCCTTTCCATTTGACTAGGAACCGATCATTTCCATGCCATAGGCGGTGGTCTCTGATTGCTTCAACTTCCCATTCATCCTTCTTGTTGATCATGATAGGTGTAGGTCGAGAGTGGGTCCTTCCAGGAAACTTGGAGTCGTCATTTGGATGGAATCGCTTGACAGCAGATGCGTGAAAGACTGCAGTATTGCGGCAGTACATGCGTCCATCGATCTGGATAGTGTAGCTTTCTGTATGCTCGTCAAAGGATATGACTTTGAAGGGTCCTCGCCATCGGGGTTGCAGTTTCTTGCTGCGTCCGACATTGGTAATGAACATGTTACCCTGTACCATGTGCATGTCTCCTGGTGAGATGGGAACATGATTGCGTCGTCGTTTCTGGGCAGTAGTGGTGCTTCGGAATCAGGCAGCCTTAACTGCTTGGAAGGCATCGTTCCGAATTGCTTGGTGGCGATTTAGATGGTCATCAGAGGCAGGGACTATGGAGTTCTTGAATAGAGTTGTAGGTAGGAGAGGGTATTGGCGGCCAAAAACTGCCTTGTGTGGTGACATCCCCAAGGTATCTGAAAATCCGGCGTTGATATAGGCAGCGAGCGCAACAAGGGCTGGTTCCCAATTAGTTTGTCGTTCATTGATCATATTCCTAATTCCGGTCTTAACTTCGCGAATCTTTCTCTCTGTTGGGCCATTCGTCTCATGATGTCCAGGGGCAGCCATGATGTGGTTTATTCCGAGAGAGGTCAAGGTTTGCTTCCAGAATCTGGTGGTAAAGCGGGGATCAGCATCACTGACAATAGATAAGGGGTACCCGTGGGGGCTGAACAAGTATCATTATAGGTTATTCCAGGTGTCTTTGGAGGAGTCGGTAATCTTCATTGGTATTAACCAGGTGTATCCAGAGAATCGATCCACAGCCACCAGGATGGTGTCATATTCGGCGGACTTGTTGAATGGTCCTGCGAAATCAATGGCATAGGATTCAAATATTTCACATGGTAGTTGGAGGGTCTGAGCTTTCCCTTCAGGAAGTTGTGTTCGCTCCTTGTTTGCCTGACAGAGTTCGCATTGCCTGATAAAATCGCGCAAGTCCTTTCGCATTTCAGGCTAATAAACATATTCTGAGGCATATTGGAGGTTGCGATCCGCACTGTGGTGTCCTTTGTTGTGAATCTCGGATATGACATATTCTCTAATAGTCATTCCATTGAACATATGGCCCTTTGGTATGTATAGGCAGTGTTCACCATAACGGGTGCTGGTATATACCATTCCGTTTGATATGTTGTAGGGAGCACGATCACCATGCCTGGAGCTATCCATGGCTTTGAAGTAAATTGGGTCATGGCGATATCCTGCTATCATTTGGCTTCGGAAAGAGGAGGTTAATTCTTCTGTGGTTAATCTAACATCTCGTTCATCCTCAATTAGAGATCCTCTTGTTGGTTCGATAGGAGCTTCCTCTTCCTCAAAGGCTTAGTAGAGTTGACGCCTATGCTCGGGAATAGTAGGGGGTATGACCGAGACAATGGTTTCATTGTTGTATATTTGTAAGGGTCCACTATAAAGTGGTCGTGAATCGTTTCTGGGAGGAGAGGATGGCGGGACTGGCTGTGGGGGGTGTAAATAGGATATTGCATCCACCTAGGCTGCTGCTTGTTCAAGTTCTTCGAGACCTTGGTATCATGTTGGAACAGGATTAAGGGTATGAGGAGGTTGGGTCGATTCATCTTCATTGATTATTTCTTCTGCTCCTTCAATGGTGTCGAAGCTGGTGTCTTTGGAATCGTCAGCAGGCATATAGTACCGTCGCTGGTATCTGTTGCCGAACTTGATCTCACTCTGGTGAACAGGGCAGGTGTCATGATAACAATGAGACCAGTGGAGTCTGCTTTGTTCGAGTTCGTGAGGAGGTGTGCTGCGGAGCGTGCAATTGTCTTTCCATTCTTCATTGATGTTCTTTCCTCGTTCTGTTCCGGCAGCACTGTACATGGTGTAAGAGAAAGGATTGGAGGGAGTGGCACAGCTGGCGGTAGCCATGGATGGTTCTTGTTCATAAGAGGTGTCGTCAGGGCTGTCCTCGCCTTGTCTTGTGTAGTCATGAACAAGGGGAGGGTTTGCGAGGTCTTGATTCTCATATAGGCGGAAGAGAGCATCAGCTAAATAGTTCGTTCTTCTACGGGTATAGATGATTTTTGCATCGTATTTGCTGATCTCGCCTATTCATCTAGTTCTTCTTCTTCCCGGTATCTTTTCTGTTTTAAGATTAGTGAGAGGTTGGTGGTCGGTAACAATAGTGAAGGTATTGCCCATCAGGATGTGATTGAAAGCGGCGAGAGCATCAATCACAGCAAGGGCTTCCTTGTCTGTTGTTCTATAGTTCATCTGTGAGTTAGTGAACTTCCTGCTGTGTAATGCCGCTAGCCTTGCCGTTTCATGGGAGGCCCCTTGCCCAACCCATGCTCCAACTCCAACATCCGATACATCAGTAATGAACCATATCAGTTCCAGTTTACTATAGTCGATAGGTTGAATAACGTTGGCGTTTTTAATCAAATCCTTGATGTTGGTAAAGGCTTGGTCATGAGTGTGGGTCCAGGCAAATTCTGCATTGCCGGTAAGGTCTGTAAGCGGCGCTGTCACAGTAGCGTGGTGTGGGAGGAACTGGGAAATGTAGTTGACTAGTCCTAGGAAACGCGTGAGTTCTTTTTGATTCTGGGGTGTTGACCATTCCGTTAAACAGGCTATTTTTCCTGGGGCTGCATGTATTCCTTCATCATCTATAACATGTCCTAGGATATCGAGTTTATCTGCAAACAGGATTGATTTGTTTCTGCTAGCGTAAAATTTAGCTTCCCTAAGTTTGGTACAAACCAAACCTATATGGTAGACGTGTTCTGTTGCGGTGTTTGAGAAGATAAGAATATCATCAATGTAGACCCAAACAAAATGGTGGAGGTATTCGCTCAGGAGGTTTTCCAGAATTCGCATAAAGGTGGCGGGCGCATTCATATCACCTTGTAACATAACTCGGGTAATGAAACTTCCGAAGGGTGTTTTGAAACTGTTGTAGCGTTCGCTTTCTGGGTTGAACCTTGTTTGGAAGTAGGCATCGCTTAGGTCAATCTTACTTGGGAATCTAGCCTGTCCAACTGCATTTAGGATCTGGGTTTAGTTTGGGATAGCGGAGCTGTCCATAACCGTGTTTTCATTCCGTAGTTTGAGATCAACCAAGGGGTGGATTCTTTTGCCATCTGCTTTGGGTTGAACAAACATTGGAGCGGCACCAGGGGCTTCTGCCCGGTAGATGACTCCTCTTCTTTATTGTTGGTTGATCCAATCACAAAGTGGGCTTTTGTATACGTCAGGAATAGAGTAGGTGGGTTGGCTCTTGAGATTGGAGGGGTCTCGGAGGCGGATGTGGTGATTCACCTCTCTCATAGGTGGTAGTCCTTCGGGTATTTGATCAGGGAAAACATCAGAATACTCATCCAATAGTCGTAGGGCAGTTGTTTCACAGACTGCGGCTCGGTATTCTCAGCTTGTTGGCTTGCATGAGACTCTGACCTTCTGATCTGGGAAATCGATAGTTGATTCCCCACACTTGAATATAGCTTTGTGGCGATTCAGGATTGGCATGCCGATTAGGGCATCGTATTTGGCTAAATTTCCAACCAGCTTTTCCTGGGGGGGTAGGACTGCAGACCCAAGTCGAATGGTCGCACTACAGGTTTTATGGCTTGTGGATCGTGATCCTTTTACTGCAATATTGACTGGTATGGGTTGGTTAAGGTCTCGGGTAGGGAGTCCATGGACAGAGACAAAGGCATTACTGATCATATCTCTTCCGATTGCACCAGTGTCGAATAGGACTCGTGCCTTTTTACCATTGATCAGCATAGTGCCTTCTAGAGCAGTGTGTGTTTTGAATGTAGCCGGAGGTCGAACACTGTTGCATTCCACATCGATGTATCTAATGTGGATCTCTTCATATTCGCTGGATGGAGTGTAATCGCTTTCAATATTGTCGGCCGACGCCTCTTTTTTTATAGCCTTTCCTTTTCCTTTCCTCGTAGGACAGTTCTTTGCCATGTACCCTGTTTTTCCACATTCAAAGCATTCTCCCTTTTGCCGTCTCCATTCTTTGGAGGATTTTGTTTTCTTCTTGAAAACCCGTGGGATATTGTCTTCAGAGTTGCTGGAGGCTTTGTGTCATGGCTGGCTGTTCCTATTAGAGGATGCCTGTGTTTTGTAGGCCTTGGTCTCATAGAGAATGGCGTCCTTTCGTTCTGCTCTAGCAATTATTACTGCAATATCATCGCCGTCTTGCTCGAGTGGTTCTACCTCTCGCCGGAGGGTAGGGTGCATAGTGTCGTAGAATCGTCGCTTCAGGATGTATTTGGAGATACTTCCTCTCTTCATTCGGTCCTTATACATTATTAGGTCCGTAGCCACATCGGTGATTCGCTTGACATTTGTTCAGTTAACTTGCTAGAGCTGGTTGAATTTGTTGTATAGGAGGTCGTTGGTTATAGAGGATTGGAATCGTCCTTTCAAGTAATCGAGAACTGTAGATCCTCTTAATCTTACATTCCAGCCCAAGTCCTTATAGCATTGGTGGTATGTGTCGGTTGCCTTTCCTTCACAGAATGATCCAATGATAAGTCCGGTTGTAGGGTCTTCCACATCTTTTCCTTATAAGAGAAGGAAGTGTGACAGTTCTGTGGCCCATCGTTCAAAGGCTTCAGGTTTGAGGTCTTTCCCTTCGCCTGTGAACTTCGCTGGGAGGTGAAGTTTAAACTTAGGGGGTTCAAATGCTGCGGGTACCTCCTCTTCTTCAGGCCTTGCCCGAGATTTCCCTCCTCCAGAAGGCCCTCCTCCTGTGCTAGCCATATCTGATTCGCTACTAGATTCGGGGTCGTTTGGAGGTTCAAAGGTAGGCTTCTTTGCTGGAGTAGAAGGGAATTCTCCTGGAGGTTGTGTATCTTCCGTGTTTGCAGGATCGCCGGGCTCTTTAGTAGATCGCCAGGGTTGTTTCTTCCTTGTAAGATCTTGCCGTGGGATTTGCTTCCCACTCCTGGTCGTCAAAGACTCTATCTTGGGTTTGAGATGAAGCCGAATGTACTGTGATTCTGCCGATTCTCTCCGCTAGCGTTCTGAGGTGGATATCGATAGGTTGATCAGGCCTAAATCCGGGGACAGGTTCTTAACCACTTGCTGAGGTTAAAAAAATGTAACGTGTTCGCAAGGTGCTAATCACGTTATCGATAATAGATACGATAGTTGGCAGGTGGCCAGCTCTACCAGAGAGGGGGCGAGAGCTGAGAACTAAAGGAGGCTTCAAGGGTGTACTGGGGAACAAAGAAGTAACCGTTCAACCAAGTATATTGAAATACTGTCTGTCGAAGTCTGCCTTTTCCATCGTAGAAACAGGCGGTCTTTAAATACACAAATCTGTTCATGTCTAGCATGAACGAAACTAATCAAAGGTATCAATCGATACACTTTGGTAAAACTCTTTAAGTATCAAAGCGATACTTAAAACAAAACATAAAACAAAACCAAGTATCAAACCATACTTAAAACAAATCATAAAACAAAACCAAGTATCAAACCATACTTAAAACAAATCATAAAACAAAACCAAGTATCAAAGCGATACTTAAAACAAAACCAAGTATCAAAGCGATACTTAAAACAAAACATAAAACAAAACCAATAACCGAGTACCCGTACCGGTTACAGATTTCCTCATATTTCCTGGATTGGTTATGATTGCTATCATTCTCAATATTGTTGGCCTAACACTTTATGTTTAATTGCCTTTCTTTTCCCTTTCTTCGTAGAGCAGTTCACTGCCATGTGTCCTGTTTGTCCACACTCTAAACATTCTCCTTTCTGCTATCTTGACTCTTTGCAGGGTTTGGTTTTTTCTTGAAAACCCGTGGGATATTGGCTTCAGAGTTACTAGAGGGCATGTGTCGTGGTTGGCTATTCCTGCTAGAGGATGTCTGTGTCTTGTATGCCTTGTTCTGAGGGAGAATGGCGTCCTTTCGTTCTGCTCTTGCAATTATTATTGCAGTATCATTGTCGTCTTCCTCAAGTAGTTCTACCTCTCGTCGAAGGGTAGGGTGTATAGTATCATAGAATCGTCGCTTAAGGATGTAGTTGGAAATGCTTCCTTTCTTTATTCGGTCTGTAACGTGTTCGTAAGGTGCTAATCACATTATCGGTAATAGATACGATAGTTGGCAGGTGGCCTGCTCTTCCAGAGAGGAGGCAAGAGCTGCAAACTACAGGAGCCTTCGTGGGTGTACTGAGGAACAAAGAAGTAACCGTTCAACCAAGTATATTGACATACTGTCTGTTGAAGTCTGTCTTTTCTATCATAGAAACACGCGGTCTTTAAATACACAAAATCCGTTCATGTCTCGCATGAACGAAACTAATCAAAGGTATCAATCGATACACTTTGGTGAAACTTCTTAAGTATCAAAACGAAACTTAAAACAAAACATAACACAAAGCCAAGTATCAAACGATACTTAAAACAAACCAAGTATCACAGCGATACTTAAAACAAAACATAAAATAAAACCAAGTATCAAACGATACTTAAAATAAACCAAGTATCAAAGCGATACTTAAAACAAAACATAAAACAAAACCTAGTATCAAACGATACTTAAAACAAACCAAGTATCAAAGCAATACTTAAAACAAAACATAAAACAAACCAAGTATCAAAAGATACTTAAAACATACCAAGTATCAAAGTGATACTTAAAACAAAACATAAAACAAAACCAAGTATCAAATGATACTTAAAACAAACCAAGTATCCAAGCGATACTTAAAACAAAACATAAAACAAAACCAAGTATCAAATGATACTTAAAACAAACCAAGTATCCAAGCGATACTTAAAACAAAACATAAAACAAAACTAATAACCGACTACCTGTACCGGTTACACCTAGTGCTATCGTAAGACTAAGGAAAGAAATAAAAGAAGAGACGTATTGTTCCCCGTCACCACGAACTAACCATCCTAGGTGGGATTATTACATTCTATCTCTAGTGTTGGAGCAGGGGTTGATACTAGTATGGTTGCTGCAGAACTAGTAGAGCAAGAATTACGGAAACCTAGCCAGTGGGAAATCCCACCAGGATCAAAGAATAAAAATAGTAGAAAAACCGTGTAAATACCATTGTTTCACATAATCTCTTGCATAGATCTGGAACTTATATACCAAATAAAACTTTAAGCAAGTTACTTTATTTATCAACTTTTTTATTATGGTAGAGTAGTAAATTTACGAGAGAGAAAAAGAAAAACTCATTTATCTCAAGAATATTTTTCTTTTGTTGCCACCCTTCAAACTCATTTTCCCAACAACAACGAAAAGTGCCCATATGCTGGTTTTAATAAAAACACACTCATATTATAGTTGCCCGGCGTGCTGAGAAATGGTGCGCCTCGCGTCCATACGTTAAGGGTAAGGTGGTTTGCCGCCACAAATGCAGGTTCTGGCCTGATGGAAGTGTTAGGGCTTTGGAGAGGTGCTCTACTTGACAGCGCAGTGGGGCCTTAAGCTTCTACTCTACTCTCGGAAAGCATACAACCACCGCCACCACCACTTTACCATACCCTATCACTCAATTTACCCACTACAAATCGCACAAATAACCTCCCAACAACCACGATACACTAAATGTAAAACCGACAGTACGCCACAAGCTGCACCGGTTCCCCCTGCAACACACACGCACCCCCTTAACCTACCAATTCCCAAAACCTCCTTCGAGTTACATTGCAGTATGCACCGCTGTGGTGACGACACAAACTTGGTCTCAATTATCAACCAACTGGCACCGCGTGGCCGCTGCGGAGGGGGGAGGTGCCGCCCGGGCAGGCTAACACTCGTGGCGATTCTAATAAAGGCTTTTGCCCCCGGGGCCCGGTTGATCCAACACCTGCGTTGGGAGACTGAGCTCATCACAGGATGCAGCTCCTCTCTCTTTGTCTGGGTTTACCCCATCTTTGCCTGGTCGTGTGGCTGAGTTTACAGGGCAGTAGACGCAACTCTCCGCTGTTATTCTGGAAGGAACCGGATGGCGTCTTTACATCTCACAGGCTCCTGTCATTGGAAAAGGCACTACAGTTCCTAAGGTCATCTCACAGTTTCCGTACTTGGTAATCTTGGTAGCATTAGATGACTTTACCTTTGTCAAAATTAGGAAAGGAGTTTCATGGATCTCCACCGGGTGCATTCTCTTCTATGCGAGGTCCTTACAGTTGATCGTATGAGTCTCTGCCAAACCTCGGTGGTGCGGTAGTCAGACTTCAGCAACCATAGCCCTCGCAGGGTTCCTCCCTTCGTCCTGCTAGATGAACTTGACTTATTGAAAACTCGGGGCAAAGGTGTCATGTACAACTTTCTGCACTAACCCGGTGGAAGATATTCAAAGTGTATAGTTTTGGATATCGCAAATACCATTGACTCGCCAGTGAGAACCGCGAACCGTGAAATCTCATCGCAATTGGGTTGGCTAACCCACCTTTAGCTATGAAGAAATCCAAGTGTTGGTTTTCAGCAGTGTTACCAGAATCGCATTTCCTCGCTACACTCATTCTTAACCTGCGACGATTATTCAATCACGCCTGGGTGGCTTGAACATCAACATCACGGATCCAGACGCCATCTAATTCTCCTGTAGAAAGGTCACCTCTAGGTCCGGTCACGCCAGAAGAGCCTCAAAGATATACAGGCATGCTGTGGAGATCGTTTAATACTCCTCAAACAAAGAGGTTAATGATCAAGAACCCTCTTCAACATTCAAGAGGAAGGAGGTAGATTTCTCATCCCCATTGAATTCCGGTGGCGTCACAATTAGTAGGAGACTAAGCATTGCCGTTGTCAAATAGGCAATCCCAGAAGTTACCTCTTCGGCTCAGAAGATGTTCCTGAAACCACTTCCTTTCGATCCAAGTTATTTATCACCCACCGCCCTATGACTCTGTAGCTGTCGCACGTTGGCGGTCCAGGTGTTTTCTATGATGTCCTTGATGAGGCTAAAGCAATCACTCGAATGCAGCGCGTTGGGGAGCAAGATCCCCAGTGCGGGCCAAGGTTTGCTTGCTGGAATAGAGGCTGCAGTTAAGGGATTGGCCGAATTGGGGTTCTCAATCAGGATAAATGAAGCTGGTACCTTTCTGATTGGGGAGGAGGTTAAAGCTGTGTTGAGAGAGGATTAGGACATTAGGGCTGTAGTTCGTAGGTGGGTGGGTAGATAAAGATGGCTCCAGAGGGCCCTTTCTCCATTTTAGAGGTTTAGTGGGTGCTTGGTACTATAGTATGATAGTAATATACAATGCATTTTTCTGTTTTGAATAAAACACTTACTATCGGGATGTTAATTTCATTTTATTCTTTTGCAGCGATGCATAGTTGGATGGAGAATGGACTCCGAACTGGCAGTTGTCCGCCGAAACACGGCCACTACTCCTGCTGGAGGGTTTTTAGACGTATCCATTCGTCCAAATCTCCACCTAATCATGTCAATCAAGCTAGCTACGTATTACAACCTTCCACTCTCAATCTCAAAATAATCGCCCCCCCTCCGCCTCAATTAGCCAATATCCTGCCGACGTGAGCACCCTGTTGGAAGCAAACTAGTTTCACATACCCTACCCATCAACCCATCATGCCAGAACCCGGTCACCATCCACCCATCCATCAATCATGGAAAACAGGCAGCAGTGTTCCGCCCTGCCGTTACGGCCAAAGGAATTCTAACAGGTACAAGCGGTATCACCCGAGAGCGGGGCTCAATTATATTCCGGTCTGCTCACGGGTATGTACTGTACCCATTTTTCCTCCCGATCTCGTGGCCCACTTTTGGTGCGCAGTGTCGTGACTTTTGTTTTTTCTCTACCCGATATCGAAAAGGTGGGGACGTGGGTAAAGGGACTTTTCATACTCACAAATCTACTTGTCAGGTGGTGTTACGATTTCGTGCCATCAAAGCACATGACTCGTGAAATCAACGTTCTCTCTCCTTTTTTTTAAAATGAAAGGACACTTATACACACTATAACAGCTCTACCAAGTGGGAAACAAAATATGTCGATTCAAGAAAATCACATAACCCTCTTGATCTAGATTATGGGGAATACTGAGAAGAAATGTCGACTGGAAAAAAAGCAACCTGAAGGTGCAATAATGAGATATAAATCAATTGGAATGGTGCAACCCAGTATAAGTCCTGGATGTCAACAAATTATACAGCATGAGATATCATACTGTACTGGTAGACTACTCACAGGAATCATGACATATCACTCGAGTCATTTTTTTCCGCTGCAGTGTTCTTGGAGTTTTTTGTCTCGTTTCGTTTGTTTTCGTGACTCATTGGGGGCGTTCGGTATTCTGAGGCGTAGTCGGGGGGGTGGGCCTGTTGATTATCTGGAGGTTTTCCTGTCTGTCGTACCCGCCCTCCACTGGTGGCGGGTGAGTGGGAATTCTGAAACCGCACTATACCTACCGCTCCGTGTATCTGTGTTGGACATGTGTTTTGCTGGACCAAATGGTGTGGATTGAGGGAGGGAGGTAGGCAGGTTTGGCATGAATCGGTCTTCCTTTCTTTCCTTCTACTGGTTCTCTGCGCGCTTCATGAATAGCACGCTATAACGAGTTTGTGAATTGTACTACCCCTAACCTGCCGGTGGGGGTTTGGGGGTTTTCAGAGTGTTTGGGTGCTGCTGCGTTCTCTGTTCTCGCTCAGGTATATTGTTAATTACTGGCGCTTACCCAGAAGCTGGCCTGCAGGCTTTGGTCAGCATTATGTTTTTTTCATTTGATGTGCGGGGGTAGCGTTAGAAACGACAATGGTACATGAGCGAATACGAGTACTGGGAGTAAGATAAAAGGCGACTCGGATAGAACAGCGGTAAACGAAAACAACCGGATCAAAGAGCGATATAACCGCGGAGAAGAATGAATCGGGGTGAAGACCGGCGGAACCATTACCGGTGTGGGGACTGGAGAGAAAAGCGAGGATCCGGAGAGGAAAGTGAGAAACCAGACCGGAAAGCGAAGAACAGCAGAGGACAGCAGAGAACCGCGGCAGTGGAAATAGATAGTGCATGTAAGGTAAAAGCTGGATTGAGTAGTAAGGATGGAGTGTGGAGTGACGGAGAAGATTGGATCCTGATAGGAAGACTCCCGGAAGATTAGCGATTGTTTTTGTATTTAAAGAAGGCCGCTCACCCACCATTGTAGAAGGATAAGTCACAAAGCTAACAGATCAATATCGGTATCTTTTATTCCTCTCGTGTCTGCCTTTCTGAAATCAGTTCCATTCAAGCCTAGAATTTCTTTAAAACTGGGGTAAATGACAGTGTTGGAGGTTAATTGACTATCCACCAATCTAGATAATGAATCAGTCCGTCTCAACCGGAGAAAGTGGGGATATTCCTAGGACAACAGAATAACCGGTCGGCTGTATCCTAGAATCGCGCTGGTGCTGGGAGTCACACAGACTTATGATATGTATTTCGGTTTCAGTGAAGTATTTTTCAATGCTAGTGGACGGGAATGAGATCACAGAATATCGCTCATTCCATTGCTAAAAGATTTCCGCAACTATGATACAGCCGAACTAGTTACCACCCCAGCTCTGGCCTTATGAGAATTTTTTCTCGCTCATACGCTATCATTCATTCTTTGGGTTGGATGCTGGTTGATGGTAGTGATGGCCACGATCATGCTCGAGCAGAGAATTTGGCCCGTGCTCGAGCATAAAATGGGCTCGAGCACACCAAAACTTTATGCTCGAGCATGATCGTGGCCATCACTAGTTGATGGTTGGGGTGATTAAATAGGATTGGGTTTTAGAGACGCGCTCCCATAGATCCAGAAGTACCCGGTTTGATGGTTGATATATTAGAGGCAGGGCTATCACCACACTCAGCATAGTTATTTGTTCACTAATCTCCATAGTTTAAGGATGAACTGTGATTCTCAGGACACTACCTTAACAACACCGACTAAGACATGGCACATGAGCCACACCATACCTATATCCTAACACATCACAGCCCCTCCCCTTTACTTACTGAACCACCACCATCGCCTTAAATCGCCTCTCTAACCAAATTCCACCCCCTCTCATCACTAAGTCTTGTCACACCCCTTCACTACTCCACCATCTGCCACAACAAATCCAACGGCCCCCCCTTCTCAGGGGGGCCTGCTGTGAGCATCTGCTGGAAGGTGCCCCCTACTCAGGGCTGTGCTCGCGTGTCTCATCCTATCTAGTTTCCTGGGGAGCCTCACTATCCTCTTGATGGAGCTCTTGCATGGTTTGGGGCACCAGTACACTAGACGCAGGCATACCGAGGGCACGAGAAGCCACCCCCCTATCTGTAGAACCCCTATGACCACC
Organism: Tuber melanosporum; assembly: GCF_000151645.1. Taxonomy (NCBI): domain Eukaryota; kingdom Fungi; phylum Ascomycota; class Pezizomycetes; order Pezizales; family Tuberaceae; genus Tuber; species Tuber melanosporum. The sequence continues at coordinate 68,873 of NW_003298796.1, forward strand.
ACCAAGGCCCCGAGTGACGGCCCCCATCTGACGATTACCTCCGAAGCGCTCTCGAGCATCCAGATCCTGTCCGTACGGGGCAAGGCGAAAGGCCCCTCTAGGATTTGCCTGAGAATGAGAATGGCGGGGATTGAACCTCCTGGGGTTCATTTGAGAACAGGGACGGTTGGTATGGGGTGTTCTAGAATACCTTTGGGGGCGCTGATGAGAGCCTCGGGTGTGGTTGCGGCGCTTGGGAGGACAATCCAAAAAATTCGGATTGCGCTCCCTGTATGGGGGGAGAGGGCTTTGCGAACGGAAGCGCTTGCGAGTCCCCCTCGGGACCATATTACCATCTCCTGTGTAGGCATTCTTAGTGTGGGTGCTGGCCTGGGGGCGCGGCCCGCGGTCCCAATTTCTGGGGTGGGAGTTACCGGGACGCCAATGGTCGCGGCCGTTGTCCCGGACTCCATATTTTAAGCGGTTATTCTGACTAGGGCGAGCGGAATGACCATCACGGTCCGAGGAACGGTATGGAGATAGCGCGCGACGGTGAAGAGAGCGGCTACGTCTAGGTTGATCCTCGCGGCCTCGTCTAGGTTGATCTTCGCGGCCTCTCGGAGGAGATCTCTGCCGATAGTTGTTCTGGGGAGGGGGTCCGTTATAAGCAGGCTCAACCCAACTGAATCGATTCTTACGGATCCCTCCCTGCTTGGAACCAGAGGTTCCTCTCATTGCACGAGGACACGTCGGAATAACTGCTCCATTATCTGTATCATAAAATCCTTTAGTTCTCCAACTATCCATCTCCGGGTGAGGTCTGGGCGGAACTGCAAGCCACGGGCCACGACCATCGGGAAAACCAGAATCAGATCCTCTGGTATTAGAGCCATGGGGGCGCTCCCTACCGTCGCCCAGAAGGCTAGTGGAACCGTATTGGGAAGACTCTTGATATCCATGGTTAACCCTTCTAGTCTCGTCACTAGTATCAATTCCACCCTCCGATAGAGGAGCTCTAGGGTACTCTTGAGCACCTGGCACACGCGCAAAATCCGAACCCTTGGGGGGGTGATCCCAATCGTTGGAATCTTGATGCGCGTTAATTGAGCTGTCAGTGTCGCTTTGCCCGGAGCTAGGGCGGGGGAGGGAGTTGTTGCCGCCGGGACTCGACGTACCGGATTCAAGACTACGTCCACCGCTAAACTGTCCTTCAGAGCTTGAAGGAGACACGGCAAGCTTTTCCTCTCCTTTTCTGTGGGAAGGCATTGCTAATTATCTACTCCCATTTAGTCACAGTAGTGAATGCACCGACTTCGACTGTGTAACTCACTTTATTTGGTCTGATTATCTCTCTTTCACCAACGACTAAGCGAATCGTGATTCGCCGAGAATTTAAACTTATCCGCCGAGATTGAGTTCGAACGCTAGCGATGTATATACGACTAAGCGTGGAAGCCTAGTCTATACGTAAAGGTTTTATGCGCGGCTAGAACTATGATCACCGATATGATAAAACGTCAACCCTCCCCCCATCAACCAAACAAAATTACCTTCGGAATTGCCGCCAGAAAACAATCAAGAAATCAGTTAGACAAACAAAGGATAATCTTACCTTTCTTCAACACTTGCACGGCACACCGAGTATCAGTTGAAAGGCTTTACAACTAGAGGTCGAAAGCCGAAAGGACGGATGAATAAGTGTTGTGGTGTTCACTTCTTCTCTGCAGTGTAAGGAAGGAACGCAGTAAGGAACAGAGGAGGGACGGCAGCAGCCGTGTAAATAGCACTTCATTGCTCGGCGCCGACTCAGCGATTCCGGTATAGTGCGCGCAACGTATTCCAGTATTCTCTAGCGCGGGTATGGTTGCGGCAAGGCTGCGGCCATCGTTGCCGCCGAGAGTCGGGGGTGCGGGCGGGGTGCGGCTGAGGGGTTGGTTTGGAATAGTTCATAGGGGGCCGCGTGCGGGAATTACGATTCTTGCGTTTGGAATTCTTTGAGGGGTATAAAGAGATTGGCGGATACTAGTTAGAATAGAGTTGTAACAGCATGGGGTTATAGCTATGTCCAAAATTCAATAGCTCAAGAAAATCGAGTTTCTACCATACATGTTCTGATGTGGAATAACAGTTTACGCACGCTCGCTGGTATGAAGTTCCAACTAGAGAAATAGTGTCGGACTCGTGGATGGCCACCCAGTCAATTACGACCAGAGGATGTGGTCTCAATATGAGAGGAACGGAGTGAGTCCCCATGATGCACTTACCCCCGGCGGTCTACAATCATGCATCTTAAGAAGAACAACGACAAGAGGTCTCCCACAATAACGTAGAGTTGGCGCTGCGCCATTAACTGTCATGGTAGCTACTACTTTCTGCAAAAGGAGCACGACACCATGAACCGGCTGTCTGCACTAAAATCTAAATTTATTGGTCGTTCACCCACCCTACATTTTCACCAGCACAGCAGCCAACGTCGCCAAAAATGGAAATTTTCGGCTTCAAGCGAGCTACACAAATTCTCACTCGGAAGGAGGAATGGAATATGAACTCGGGTGGGCGTGAAATATATTGTACGAGTAGTCACTCGTGTGGTACCACACGGAGCTGAAATGGAGTGCAGTGTTAAGCAATTGCCATGTTTGACAAATAGTAATTTAACTGTAGATAGTAGAAATATATATTGAAAACAAAAGTATTAAGAAATATTCAAAGTAGAAGAGAAAGAAGAATATATAGAGGGAAAAACAGAGACTAATTCAATAAGAATAAGAGAGATACCTAGTACTCAGGCAGGGTAACTCATTCGTACTCAGGCCGAGCAACTACCTTGTACTCAGGTAGGATGACCACTTCTAGCAAAAGCAGGGTAATTATCGAGGGCCACAGTAGGGTAACTATATGCAGCAAAGGTAGGGTAACTCTTTTGTGCTCACCTATGGTCACCACTTGGTGCTCAAGCAGGGTAACTTCTTACTGCTCTAGCAGGTTAACCATCATCCCTGTAGCAGGGGTAGGGTAACCTCCTATACCAAAAGTAGGGTAACTATCTAGAGTCAAGGTAGGGTATTTTCCCCTCACATATCACATTTTAATCATATATATCATCAAAGCACACCTCTCGCCCTTTACCCTTCCCTTTTTTCTTCCGCTCTCATTTTATTTTCTCCCCCCCCGCGTCCTTCTTCCCCTTAAACCCACCCTGGCTTAGTGCTGTCTTTCCGTACATTTTAGCGCTGTTTTACGGGCTTTTTGTACTGGCGGTTTTCAGGGGTCACGGGTACTATAGATATTTATTAATATATATTCTTAACCAGCTACAAGGGAAGTAGAGTATATACCCGTGGGCACAGAAAATATATTTGAATTTCAAGCACAGTTCATAGCATACTCTGGACAAAAGGAGCAAAAATTGACTGAATAGCTTATTTGGGATTAAAAATATCTCCTACCTCTGCTGCATCTGTGGTATAGTATCAAATCCAATCTAAAAGGTGCCTCTGCCTGTGTAGCATTTATTGTTTAAGCTATTGGATATTCCACCCCGCCAGAGGAGGAAGAGAAGGAGGTAATTTTGGGCTATAGTACCCAGTGCGGGTCCATTCATCAGTACCGGTATGTAAGCTTCCAGTGCACTGTCAGCATGTGCTAAAGTTCTTCTACAAGGCACTAGGGAGGCCGCATCTCACTTCCATTAGTATTGCACCGGCATAGACCTGGGTGATCCGACAGCCAGGGCTTCTAGAGGCCCTTGTTGGAATGAAACAATAAACTCGACATGGAAATCGCTCGAACAAGCGCGAAGAATTGACCTCCAATCTCGGGCTGCTCTGTCACCCTTTGTCTAGACCGACGTAGCCTGCGAAGGAGAAACAGGGTCTTCCGCGATAGGGGGTCTGTGTGAAGGGAGGGGATCCGTTTCCCAGGCGAGGAGAAACTTCCTTCCACAAAGACCTTCGCTCTGTGCTTGATATCGTTGCGTTTAGGTGTTTCTGACTGGTATGGAGGTGTGAGTGGGTCACCATTCCGCTGCCGGGCATCGGAACGTGGCGCAAGTGGTGAGTTGGTTTGTGGCCTTTCTGGTCGCTCAGCATATCCACCTGTGTATTCGGCGTTATTTCTATTCTAGTGCCATGTTGAAGGTACGGTGAAACGGTGGTGAGTGAAGGATCTGTTTCTGTATAGCTAGACTGGGAGACCTCTCTGGTGGATCGAGTTCATGCATTCTGAAACACCTTGAGTGGGTAAGTCATCAATAGGAGCTTATGCTCAACAATCACAAGAGGTGGATATGATTAAGGGTTGCTTTCTGAAGGGTTTCTTAAGCTGCCGGATAGGAGCTACCTGTCTTCCGCTTGCATGATAGCTCATCATGAGAAGGATGGCTTCAATCCAGAGATCTAGCTATTTCACGTCCTCCGGGCGCACTGCGCTCGCGGGAACTGAAAGCCGATCCCTGGCCTTCACCCTGGATCATCCACCGCGCCCCATGTTGTCTGAAACTATTTCCGCCCCCTCACCACCTCCGAGAACACAGGGGCAGTGAAGTCAGGACGGTGTAGCAGATCTCGCTAGAAATCCCTGTGCATCTATGTCCCCAGAGAGGGAAAGGAGTGACAATCTGACCTGTCGTCCTCCTTAACCTTCAGCAGTGCGTGCGGTCAATATCCTCAGGGGCCGCTGTGAGCAATTGCCAGAAAACACAGCTCCTCACCTTATCCTCACGGAGGACGAGCACCCGCGTCGTGAACACCTATTGAGAAGAGACAGTAGCGCATGGGCCTAGGAAGCAGGCGGAGGACTGTAGCCGTCACTTGCCAATGAAGATGATTTGTCCATGGGGTATAGTCGATTGCAATGCAGCATACCCCGCCGGGTAGGCCCCACTGAATAATCTTATTTTATTGCTTCAGGTATGTCCCGCCGTCCCCACTTCACTACCCCTCTGTGTTCTCGAAGGTGATGTAGCGACGGCAATAGTTCGAGACAACATTGAGCGTGGCGGATGATCCAGGGTGAAGGCCACGGATAGGCTTTTAGTTCCGGCTAGCACAGTGCACTTAGAGGACGTGAAATAGCTAGATCTCATGATTGAAGCCATATTTGTCTCAGTGAGCTATCATGTAAGCGAAAGAAACGCAGCTCTTGTCCGGCAGCTTGAGACAAACCAGAGAAAACCACCCCTGTTCCTATCATCCCAGTTTGGTTGTTAGGTAGGAGCTCCCACTGATATCTTGCCAACTCAAACTGTTCGCAAGTGCAGGAAGTCCCGCCACCAGGTAATCCTCCCAATGTAGCGATACAGAACCAGATCTTTCACTCACCAAACTCAAACCGTACCTTCAATATGGTACGAGAATAGAAATAAACTCGAACGCTCAGGCGGATATGTTGAACCAGACAGGCCACGCACAAACTGACCAATTATCCCCCGTTCCAATGCCTGGCCTTGTAAGGGTGACCCACTAACATCACCACACCAGCCAGAAAACTCCAAAATGTAACGAAATCCAGCACCCGGCGAAGGTCTTTGTGGAGGGAGTTTCTCTTCTATCGTGGGACGGATGCTCTCCGTTCACACAGATCGCCAATCACGCAAAACCTAGTTTCTAACTCGACCACTAGGTTGGTGGGGACCAAATTCGACAGAGGAGCCAGAGATTAAATTGCCCTCAACCCGCCAATCAACCCACCGTGAGCACTAGATAAGGCCAAGACAACAAAAATGTTCCCAAAATGCCCTGGAATTGATACCAACAGGAAGTACATGCTCAGACTAGATATTGAGCATGGTGTACCAAGTAATAATGTGATAGCCATCCTCCCCCATCGCGGGGAGACACAGCACCATGTTCCCGAGGTAAATTATCATTCTGGTCACTCAAGGGAATATTCCCGGACAATTCTGCTAACTTGCCAAACAATTCCAGTTTGTGTTTTAGTAGTCTGTAAAACAAAATTAACAAGTTCAATTTTTTTGCGCCATTATCGCAGCCCTTCCTCCTCAGAATTCTAGCAGCCCCCGCGCTAGCGTCCCACCGTAGACGGAAACACACCTATCCTGTGCTCAAAACCACTCTCAGGCCGATTCCATCTGCAATAAAGGGTATCCTTTCCAATACCCACCCGCCCAGTTGCAATTAATCAACTAAAACCTAACCAGACCAATCCTCACCTGCTGCGTGATTCTCACTGCAATGCTAAGCAGAAACTCTCGACCCTGAAAATCCTCTCCCGGTTCCCGCCAATATAGCAAGACTCTTCAACCCATTTTGCAATCCTTGTGAATAAGTGCCGAGAGGTGGAATAGGGGAGTGTGGGATGGAGCTCTTTCTTTTTCACCTGATATGATATTTGCTAGGTTAGGATAATTGTGCAAGGTTATGATATGATAGACTTCCGTGCGAATCAAACTAGTATCGAAAGAACAAACAACGCTCGGAAAGGAAACACAAATGTCAAGCAAGTTTGACGCGTTAGTGGTTAACAATTGGGAAAGCAGTCAATCGGCGACTTTTCATTCGCACAGAAATAGATGATGGGGTTCGCTGGGTCCGAGTCCGTACGCCCCGGACCAAAGGCGGTCGATTGAAATTTCCTTAGAAGGAACGGGGAGAGGGATTTGCTACGAAGTGACGCTCGCGAAATTGGCCCACGATAACCGCTAGCAATTTGGTGATAAACTGAAAATAGGGGAACAGGTACTGAGTGGCCGATTGTGGGACTTGAAGTATGAGCTCAGTGGACAGGATATGTTAGCCACGTGCTTTACAGGGCAAATTGCAACATTGTCATGCTGATGGGAATTAGTGTATGCCGTGATGAAAGATCAATGATTGTACAAGCAGACTACCCTTTAACGAACTCTAGTTGAACCACAACGACTGCTGTCCCCTTCAGTCCGGCAAGGTGCCGTTGACTCCGCACATTCTGGGCTACCGTAAAAATCCCAATAACCGGCCCATGTGTTATGTCGTTGGAGTAGCCTCCCCTGGTTGGGCATGGTGTTTGTTTTTCTACCTCTCACGGGAGACGATCAGCGCACTGTTTTCTGTGTTGTTCGTCCCTTTCCAGAGCAGGGACCCTCAGACAGCATAGTGCATGGGGCAATTATTGGACTTTCTGCGGTAGGGGGCACATTGACTCCACAGCAGGGAGACATTGTGGAAGCCCCATGTACGAGCAAAGTATCCATCCACGAACACACTGAGCTCAACGCCTCATCTATGGTTTGATACCAACTCCTATTCGCATGACGGTCGCCACTAGCTTTCGATGCGTGTGGCACCCCGAACCGCTGTATCATATAAAGTATTTCATAGTTGGTGGTCTAATTAAACGGAGGAAAACGGGGGAATTCCCCGGTATGTTCTCTTTCCCGCAGCCGCATTGCGCTGTACGGGTGCAATATGCGGCGAGTTACATGCTCCTCCGGCCTCCGCTTGAGAGCAATGCTGTCAGAAAATGGTTACCGTGATTTGGAAAATTCGAGCTCTCACCACCCCACGGGATAGTCTAGAGTAATTAATACGGGGGAGCGGGGTATATACCCTAGACGCGAGGAATCTATTGGAGTGTAGAGTGAGGTTGCGGCTTCTAATTCGGCTTTTTGAACCCTTGCCGCGTAACAATAGTACTGTTTACCCCGGGAACAGTCATGGTAGCCGGCCGCCTGTGTTAACGCTAGAGCTTCTGGGAGGACGCAGAAAGAGTGGAGTTGGTCCTGGAGGTTGTGAGAGTCTGGTGGACTGTTTGAGAATACAATGCATTGCTCTAAAGGGGTAGATATTCATTGGTTAAATTCTCCGGGAATGTCTCTCGTTTCTTATCACAGGATTGTGAAGAGAAACAGGGATAGGCACAGTGATAGGTGTGGTGGTCGGTGGAGGGATCAAGATACGTCGATTATGTTTTATCTATACACCTGACTTTACGGTTAGTTTAGTTTAGTAGACGGACGAAGAGAAGGATCTTGCTTACGATACCTTACACATCCATCCAGGCTTATTCACACACCGCCTAAGTTCCAATCAAATCCTCTGATCAACACTCTACCGTTGCGCGATCAGCCTTCCCCCTTTATCTACCGTTATTAACCGGCACCAAAATATGATATTTTTCATATCTGCCCCCATTCAGATTGTATTCATTTGTCCGAGTGAGAATTTGTGTCTCCTATTAGGTGGAAATTTTCCATCGGCCCCATTGACTACCATGCTGGTGACTGAGACTGTGTGATGTAGTAATGACCCATAAATTTTAGCGCACCAGTCTATCTATTATGTCATGTTCCTCTCTGAAGAATTAAATTTAGTACTTTGGGTGAAAACTAAAGTGTAGTATCAATTCTGTACCGGATGATATTTGCCTACAAGGGATTTCATCTAGTGATGGGCTAGATCATGATCGAGCAGATCATAGGGGTTCTGCTCGAGCATGATCTGACCGGGGCGACCTCATAATCGAATAATGGATCAAATTGGTAGACCCCAATCGAGTAATTGAGCAGTGATGGGGCATGCCCACTAATCGAGTATAGTCGATTATGCTGGAGTCTAGCCGGCCACGGTCAAATTTTCTTCACCATCACGGTATGCTAATAGAATGCAGAAAATCCTTACTCTCAACCAATTTAAAACTTGAGTTGGTTTCGACAATCATCACAACCATCAATATTCTGTATTCCTTTATACCGAAGAACAGACTAGGTGCCTGAGGGCCCCCCGCTTCCTATGTGAGTATGAATGGACTCTGTTCGTGTCACTTCCGTATTGCGGGTCAGCTGTTTGCCATTAGTTAACCGACAGGATCCTTATGGTCGCATTCAGGAGGTGATAGCCTTCCACGACGCGCTCGAAAACGGGCAAGAAGTGTAGATGTTGTGAGATATTTTGAAGCATACGGGCACTAACTATGACGCCCGGCATGTCGTAGGAGACTATGAGAGCGAGGAAATTTTATGCCAGGGGGGTGGGAGGTAAAGCGTGTTAAAGAATCAATAGTAGAGTGTATTGTCGAGGACATGTTATCGGTTGTGCGGCCTAGAGAGTGTGTATATAAATAGGTGATATCACATGATTACCAAGAGGATATAGGTATAATATTATACATATATAGATAGAGTGATCGATCATGACCGATCGTGATCGAGCAGTACCCCTGATCGAGCAACTCGAGCAGATCATGAGGGTCTTGCTCGAGCATGATCTTATCGAGTGACCCTTATGATGGAGGGTAATCGATCATGATCTGATCGTGGCCATCACTAATTTCATCTGCCCCAGAGTTCCCGGATAATTACTTCCAGGCCAAAATTAATACAGTAGAAACTTAACCCGGTTGGGCATTTTAGACATAGCTATAATCTGCACAGCAACCGCAACTCGATTTTAATTACTGCCCTGAACCCCAATCCGAGATCATCTCATTGGGCATCCCAGAAGTTATATCATAATCCCCACCCCAGAAATTCATTATCCCAAACCAAAAAAAACCACCAACCGCCACCTTGCCGCAGCCATACCCGCGCCCGAGGGTACTGCAATGCATTGCGCTCGCTATACTGGCATCGCTGAGTCGGCGCCGAGTAATGGAGGGCTAGCAAGAATGGCCCATTTAATCCCTCTGCCTTTCCTCCTTCTTCACTTCACCATCCTCCCTCCGCAAAATCGAGAGAGAATCAACAACACACTTTTCTTCATTCTTCGTTTTCGTTTGCGGAGCAGGCTGGTAAAGCCTTTCCGCTGACACTTGGCGTGCAGTCTGAGAAAGGTAAGATTATTCTTTGCTTGTTGGCTTGTGTGTTTGTTTGTTTGCTGGCGGAACCTTCGAATGTAAGGTTGTTTGGTTGATGTGCGGAAGTTAACGTTTTGTGATATCTAGGCGATAGCTCCTGCGGCACGCAAAATTACCTACGTACGGACCAGGTTTCCATGCTCAGATGTATAGTGCTAAGACTCGGACATCATCTCTGACAATAAATTAGGTAGAAGCTCTCGGCAGATAAGCTTAAATTCTCAGCGAATCACGGTTCGCTCAACCGCTGGCGAAAAAATAACAAGGCACAACAGATAAAGTAAGTCGCAGAAGCTGAACATCAATCAGTTCAATTCTGTTGCTAACTGATAGCAATCAGCAATGCCTTCATCCTAAAAAAGTGGCGAAATTTTTACCATGCCTCATCCAGAGATTGAGGGGCTGGAGTTGAATGGTCGTAGTGGTGTACTGGGGACACCTGGTCCCGATGTTTGTTCTCCTGGTAGTGGCGTCGGACATAATATGACACTAGCTCCCCAACTCACGGGAAACAGGATGCCCACAACGGGGATCATCTTCCCACTAGTGCTCTTTCTAGTCCCGCAAGTGTACCGAGTGCTCAGGTGCATCCCGGGACTGCCCATTCTGGTGTTACTGGTTGTGGAAGCGTTTCGGGTGTGAATGAAGAGCCTTCCGGGTACGATTCTACTGGACCTGGGCACCGCAGTGGAGATCCTCCATCGAAAGATACTGGCCACAATCACCAGAGATCTCCTCCTGAAGATCCTGGTTATCCACGTGGTCGGAGTGCTTCCCCTGGTAGTAGCGCCCGATATCCTAGACTCCACGATTGTTACCGCCCCAATTATCATGTCCAGTCTCCTCATCGCCGTGACTCGGGTGGTCGGAGGGAATCTCCCGAAGACCCCCATTACAGCAATGACTATTCCGCTCGCGGCAGACATGATCGAAGACACTCGGACTGTGGACAGCGCGCTGGCTCTAGAGATCATCCTAGGCGTTTGGATTCTCTAGGCCCCTCTACTCTATATCCGGATCATTATCCAAAGAAATTGAATTATCACCACCGGCGCCGCATTGTCATCCCCGCTCCCGCTCCCCAAATTATTCTAGAGAATCTTATCCTCGCCATCATCGTTCGCGCCATTCCCGTTCCCGTTCCCGTTCTCCGGAGGATTTTAGAGACTCCCCCCGCCCGAGGCGTCACTGGGATGACGAACCCTCCTGGGACAATCATCAGACTGCCACTCAAGATAATTTCACCGAGGACATGTACGACTAAGCGCGGCAGACAAAATTTCCAGTAAAGTAGACTGCCTGATGGAAGCTGGTGGAATACTGCTGGAAGCAAGGGAGACGTTCTGGTTTGTGGGTGGACGGTGGAGTATTAAAAATGCTATAATTTATAAAAATGACGAAACGGGATGGTATGATACTAGGTCGGAGAGGTTATGTAAGGCGCTAGGGCTAGTGCTGTTATCGTGAGAGAGGGATAGCGATGGACGAAGGGAACGGTACTGTGCAGGATGGAAAGGGTCAATAACTTATATGCTATGGTCTGGCGCATAGGTCATACCTCGGCACGTCTATGATAGCACTCTGGTGAATGTACAGTCACCTCTCTAGAATTACAGCCCTCCCTCAAACTACGAAGGCCAATAAAATACACTGTGTTGTGCGGCGATATCCTTTCCTCCCATATACCGATCGCCAAGTCGAGAACTTCTTGATTATCGGGAGAGCTAAGTTATCTCCTAAAACCAAACCTCGTTGTTGGAACCACAAAATTAAATCAGATTCCAAACCCAAAGAATCGAGAGTAGAATGTGAACTAGGGAAAAACTTGCACTGAGGCCAAAATCGGGCATTATTTTTATGTTCCCATTGTTCTGAAAGGTGTTTCCGCGGTATATTCTAATATCCGAATAATACTTTATGTTACCAGTTGATTGTAAACTAGTATCGTATGATACCGTAATTTACAGAAGTAAGGTACATATAGGAACACGGTATCTTCCACTACTAAATCTAATACCAGGTAATGGTGAGCTTTGCCGTAGGAGTTCATGTTGCAGAAAGCGCTAGACAACTAGGTTTCTTATATCATAAATAGCAACTTTTTGATCTTCAACTTGCAGAGATTAGAGGATGGTTAAACAAAGAAATAAGGTAATTTTTTAGCAATGGAAGAGGAGGATTGTGCAGATGGGAGCTCCAGTGACGAGAAGCCAAGTTGGGTCCACGATATTCTTACCTCCAATGCCCCTAGGTCAATTGCGCACTTTAAAACATGGACTGGGTCATCTTTCCCCCCCGACAACAATGTGTAGCCACCCCCCCTCTTGTACCCCTATTAAGACCAGGAGTGTTTTCTATACTGGGCAGGCTAACTACGTCTGGCAAGTTTATAGCAAGCGACTAAGATAGATAGCATTGTATTGTATTGTATCATACACTATGTGCAGTCCCGTTTGGACCCAGCATAGATGTTCTTAACAAGAATAAGGTGCTTGTTTTAACTACCAATTTTTTAGTGCATGACATTGAGAGCCTCCTGCTGGCAGGGTAAGTGTCCTTTTCAGGGGCTTGCCCTATCGTGCTATAAATGATAAGATGAAATAGAATTGGCAGTGGACCTTGAACCCTAACTCCCCATTTTTCACCATGCTAGAGCCCAATGCGATGTATGGAGAACTGTCAACAAACCAAGAGTCATCCTTCAAGACCGCTCCACCATCACCAACCACCACTTCGAGTCCCACCGCCATCAAAAAAAAGAAAATACCAAACCACAACCGGGAAAACAAACGCAATGACCAAATCCCAAAATTACTTCACCGAAATTGGCATGGCCCCGGAACAGTTCCAAGAGCTTAAAGTCTACATCAAGTCCATGATTCTTCCTGGCGCTCCCGCTTTCGAGTGTAACGGCATTGGTGACAAAGAGTAAGAAGGCTTATCACCAATGGTTCAATAATGCACTTGAGGAGATTGGGCCGAGATTTTTCCCACAAGGAGGTAAAGGGTTGGCCTGGCCGGAGGACTATGTTGGGTATATATTTTCATATCCGAATTTGCATTGATCTATTGTTGGATCATCCTCGGAGATTTAAATGGCCTAATATTATTACAAAATAATAGGATATATATGACTGTTCATGAGGTTGTGCAACTCTTGAGCATTGGCATTGCGGATGATTGCGGAGAGACCGATAATTTGGGGCCGGTTGAAAAGAACACTGAAGGATTCGATGAGATGGGGATGGCCGAGGATGATGGGCTTTCCGAGGGAGAGTCCGCTGATGATACTGATCTCGAGGAAATTGATGAGATCCTCGATGAGGAAATTTCACAGGATGAGCAGGAAGACCAAGTGATGGTGATGGGCAAGGACTATAAGAACAAGGAGGCTATGGAACAGGGGGTGGAAGCCGCTGCCATCGGGTTGCTTGGCTTGATGAAGGCATATCCTCGAGTCCCCTACATCACGGTTTTCTGTCTCTGTTAAGACTAACTTGAACAACTATTTACTCAAGCCCGAGGTGTTTGCTCATTTCCCGAGTTTGGGTGAAGGATGTTTCGACTGGGATGAAGTTGTGGGCTCTATCAGCCCAGAGTCAGTACGTTACCTTGCAGATTTGGACCAAATGAGGTCTATAGTTCTGGAGTTTTGAAGCTGAACTTTGGGTACAGATTGCCCGCCTTCTCTCATTGGTTTCCTAGCTCGGTACCAAGGCTTCCCCACCCACATTTTTCAACACTCGAGGCGGTACCTCCTCTCACCCACTTTGTTGCTATCACTTTGGACCTGAGCAGGTGGGGATTAGGAAATGTATTAGTCTAATTGTTTTGAATGCCAGAGGCTCGGTTTAAAAAATTAAAAAATTAAAACATTTTATTAAATCTTTGTCTCGCTTTATTTTATTCCACTTTTGTCATCGATGTTGTTATGAGCCTTCCTAAAGAGAGATAATTCTAATACCGCAAGTCCCTAATCAAGATATGAGGCCCTCGCTAACAAAATTACAAAACGCCAAAAGACAAGTGAGTGCAGTACCTGTAGGGATGGAATCACATCTCGTAGTCATGGAAATAATGGTCATGTTCTGGGCAAAAATGAAAAACCTCCAGCAACTTGCTGTTTTTAATACAGTATTAACTAGGTCTCGTAGCTGACGCCACTATAGCCAAAATTTGGGCTATGGTATGTGCATTTTGTAAAGAATATTGGTTGCATAATTCGGGAAGGTCCCGTGGTACCGTGTTGGCAATGTTAATAGGCTCCTCACATGAGTGGTCCTTGTTGAAAATCACGAAGCTTCCACTGTTTGGAGTATGAGGTGAAGGTTGCTAGCAATAGTTTGGAAATGCAATGGTGGAACAAGCTAAAAGAAAGAGTCAACGTGTGAGTAAGGGTATTTAAGAACTAGCTGTTAGTGCAAGGAGAAGTGCCTGGAAGGTTTTAGGAGTTAGCACCAGGGATACCGGAAGTAACAGCTTACGCTCTGGAGGTCGAGGAGACAACCAGGTGTCGCACTATAAGAGCTAGGAAACCGGAGAAAGAAGTACGAAGGTATCAGGACTGTCTGGAACAACTATAGCTTAGGAGAAATGTTTCAGGAGATGTTTGAAGGAGTCAAGTGAAAGGAACGGTGTGGCATCATGACGAAAAGGTGGTATGGAATTTTGTGAGGTTGATGGACGAGGAAGATGTTTGCAAAGAAACAGGTTGTGTATATAGGACACCTCCGGCAGCATAGAAAGAACAAGAATCACAGACACTCTCTACCTATCATAGCCTTATTATTTGAGTCCTCTCTACTATGCTCTTCAGGATTCTATAATGAGATAAATCGACAGGGATATCTGATAGGCGCAAGGTTCTAGGAGATTCCGCTAATGTTCCCGTGGCCCAGCCTTTTCCCAATATGGCCCTAGGTTTTTTAATTTGCTTGCAGCGCGAGTGAAGCCTGCAGTAATCGCCCAGGATTCTTCTCCCCCTTGTAGGCGGATCGTCGCCATAGGTGAGCCAAGTTCTCGCTCGATTTTGTGGTACGGTGGCCTGTAGCCAGGAACGAAAGAAAGTCCGCCAGAAGCCCGCAATCAAGGAATCCCGTGCCAGTGATATACCATGATTCTTGTTTTACCAAGGTTTTTCGGATAAAGAAAAAAGCCCCCAGAGCAAGATTGAATCCACGCTCACTCCAAGAATTCCCTGTCCGCCATGTTAACAATTAGCATCATAACCCACCACCCGGACTCTGGTTCACCCGGCCACAGGGGCCGATTTTGATCCTCTGGCACCATACCAAATATCGCCTCTAGCCATCATGAGCCATCACTCGTTGACATACTGTGCCTAAATGTTAAGTCTACATGACGTAATAATATGAACGCGTTTTTGTTAGAACCTACACATGGGCTTTTTTTGCCAAGACAAGAAAAACGCATTTGAAGTCTTGCAACCAGAAAAAATAATTTCTGGTAAATCATGTTTTAGTTTTCCTCCAAGTTTGACATGCTACTTCATCATGAAAAGAATATTTAAAAATATTTTAATTAGATAGAAAATATCAGAAGGAAATAGCAAATGTTATGATGTAAAAATAAAACTGTAAATACAACTCTATGAGATTTTTTTAGGCATTTTATTTTTAGAACCAGGTGGTTGACCATGTTTTCACAATTGACTGACAGTACTTGTACTAGATTCCTGTTGTGGACCTCCCTGCTCATTACAGTCATTAGCCGGCCTTGTATTCCCATTATTTACTTGCCTTGATAGAGGTTCGATTTTGTAAACTGTATACTATCAGTATTTCTTATAACCTACAGCAAAGCTTAATTATTTTAAGTATTATACATGCGGAGTCTAGAGTCTTACCTTCATGTGTAAAGAGAAAAAAGAATTGATTTATTATTAAAACTTAACTTTTAGTGATAGTTGAGTATAGCAATAATGTTCTAAGACTCGCTCAAGAACATTGTTGTAACGTGTTCGCAAGGTGCTAATCACGTTAACGGTAATAGGTACGATAGTTGGCAGGTGGCCTGCTCTTCAAGAGAGGAGGCGAGAGCTGAGAACTAAAGGAGGCTTCGAGGGTGTACTGAGGAACAAAGAAGTAACCGTTCAACCAAGTATATTGAAATACTGTCTGTCGAAGTCTGCCCTTTCTATCGTAGAAACAGGGGGTCTGTAACGTGTTTGCAAGGTGCTAATCACGTTATCGGTAAAGGATACGATAGTTGGCAGGTGGCCTGCTCTTACAGAGAGGAGGCGAGAGCTGAGAACTAAAGGAGGCTTCGAGGGTGTACTGAGGAACAAAGAAGTAACCATTCAATCAAGTATATTGAAATACTGTCTGTCGAAGTCTGCCTTTTCTATCGTAGAAACAGGCGGTCTTTAAATACACAAATCTGTTCAGGTCTAGCATGAACGAAACTAATCAAAGGTATCAACTGATACTCTTTGGTAAAACTACTTAAGTATCAAAGCGATACTTAAAACAAAACATAAAACAAAACCAAGTATCCAAGCGATACTTAAAACAAAACATAAAACAAAACCAAGTATCAAACGATACTTAAAACAAGCCAAGTATCAAAGCGATACTTAAAACAAAACATAAAACAAAACCAAGTATTAAAGCGATACTTAAAACAAAACATAAAACAAAACCAAGTATCAAATGATACTTAAAACAAACCAAGTATCAAAGCGATACTTAAAACAAAGCATAAAACAAAACCAAGTATCAAACGATACTTAAAACAAACCAAGTATCAAAGCGATACTTAAAACAAAACATAAAACAAAACCAAGTATCAAACGATACTTAAAACAAACCAAGTATCAAAGCGATACTTAAAACAAAACATAAAACAAAACCACTAACTGAGTACCCGTACCGGTTACAGGGTCTTTAAATACACAAATCGGTTCATGTCGTAACATGAACGAAACTAATCAAAGGTATCAATCGTTACACTTTGGTAAAACTCCTTAAGTGTCAAAGTAATACTTAAAACAAAACATAAAACCAAACCAAGTATCAAACGATACTTAAAACTAACAAAGTATCAAAGCGATACTTAAAACAAAACATAAAACATAAACCAATAACCAAGTACCTGTACCGGGTACATTCCCCAAAACAACACAACTGTTTAAACAAACAAAACCTAATAATCATCAAAAGCGGAGTCCGAGAAACTAAGGGCTTCAGTTTCCGCTAAAAGCTTTTCATCATAAGTGTGGCACCAAGGGCAAGAGGAAACTCTAAGGAAACATATAGACTCAAAGAAGGGTAAATCACAGTAGTCACGAATACCAGATTATCGCGCTGTACATCAACCCAAGCATGGTCGCAATCAGGACAGTAGTCTATCCAGAGGATTTCGAAGTAGTCTTTGAGTTGGATAACATCGCGGTTCAACAACAGTCCAACAATCTGTTGTCGCAGCCTCACATTGAGTTCCACATAGTTTGACATCGTTATGGTATTCGGATGGTGATTGGTAACTAGATAAGGTTATCGAGGGCCTGCTCCATAGCTTGATTTTCATCATCGCTACTTTCGAATTCCGATTCAAAGTATAGTGCCCAAAATCAATCTCTAGCTTGGATGTAACCGGTACGGGTACTCGGTTATTGGTTTTGTTTTATGTTTTGTTTTAAGTATCGCTTTGATACTTGGTTTTGTTTTATGTTTTGCTTTAAGTATCGCTTTGATACTTAAGGAGTTTTACCAAAGTGTATCAGTTGATACCTTTGATTAGTTTCGTTCATGCTAGATATGAACATATTTGTATATTTAAAGACCGCCTGTTTCTACGATAGAAAGGGCAGACTTCGACAGACAGTATTTCTATATACTTAGTTGAACGGTTACTTCTTTGTTCCTCAGTACACCCTCAAAGCCTCCATTAGTTCTCAGCTCTCGACTCCTCTCTGGAAGAGCAGGCCACCTGCCAACTATCGTACCTATTACCGTTAACGTGATTAGCATCTTGCAAACACGTTGCATTTTTTTAACCTCAGCAAGTGGTTAAGAACCTGTCCCCGGATTTAGGCCTGATCAACCTATCGATATCCACCTCAGAACGCTAGCGGGGAGAAGCAGCAGAATCACGGCACATTCGGCTTAACCTTAAACCCAAGATAGAGTCTTTGACGACCAGGAGTAGGAAGCAAATCCCAAAGCAAGACCTTACAAGAAAGAAACAACCCCGGCGCTCTGCTAAAGAGCCAGGGGATCCTGCAAACACGGAAGATACACAACTTCCAGGAGAATTCCCTTCTACTCCAGCAAAGAAGCCTTCCTTTGAATCTCCAATCGACCCCGAATCCAGTAGCGAATCAGATATGGCTAGCACAGGAGGAGGGCCTTCTGGAGGAGGAAAATCTCGGGCAAGGCCTGAAGAAGAGGAGGTACCTGCAGCATTTGAACCCCCTAAATTTAAACTCCACCTCCCAGCAAAGTTCACAGGAGAAGGAAAAGACCTCAAACCTGAAACTTTTGAACGATGGGCGACGGAACTCTCACACTTCCTACTCTTACAAGGAAAAGATGTAGAAGATCCTACAACCAGACTTATCATTGGATCATTCTGTGAAGGAAAGGCAACCGACGCATACCACCAATGCTATAAGGATTTCGGCGGAAATGTAAGATCAAGAGGAACTACAGTTCTCGATTACCTGAAAGGACGATTCCAATCCTCTATAACCAACAACCTCGTATACAACAAATTCAACCAGCTCCAGCAAGTTAACAGAATGCACGTTAAGCGAATCACCGATGTGGCTACGGACCTGATGATGTATAAGGACCGAATGGAGAGAGGAAGTATCTCCAAATACATCTTGAAGCGACGATTCTACGACACTATGCACCCTACCCTTTGGCAAGAAGCAGAACCTCTCTAGGAAGACGTCGATGATATTGCAGTAATAATTGCAAGAGCAGAACGAAAGGACGACGTTCTCCATGAGACCAAGGCCTACAAAACACAGACATCCTCTAGTAGGAACAGCCATGTACGACACAAAGCCTCTGGCAACTCTGAAGACGATACCCCACGGGTTTTCAAGAAGAAAACAAAATACTCCAAAGAATCGAGACGGCAGAAAGGAGAATGTTTTGAATGTGGAAAAACAGGACACATCTCAAAGAACTGTCCTAGGAAGAAAAGGAAAGGAAAGGCAATTAAGCAAGAGGCATCCACCAACAATATGGAAAGCGATAATACCCAATCCAGCGAATATGAAGAGATCCACATCGGATATATTGATGTGGAATGCAACAGTGTTCGACTTCCGGCTACATTCAAAGAACACACCGCCCTGGATGGTACTATCCTGATCAATGACAAAAGGACTCGAGTCCTATTCGACACTGGTGCAATCAGAAGAGATATGATCAGTAATGCCTTTGTCTCTGTCCGTGGACTCCCAACTCGAGACCTTAGCCAACCTATACCAGTCAATATGGCAGTAAAAGGATCACGATCCACAAGCCATAAAACTGGTAGTGCGACCATTCGACTTGGTTCTGCAGTCCTACCCCCCCAGGAAATGCTGGTTGGAAACTTAGCCAAATACGATACCCTAATAGGCATGCCATTCCTGAACCGGCACAAAGCTATAATCAGGTGTGGGGAATCAACTATCGATTTGCCAGATCAGAAGGTCAGAGTCTCATGCAAGCCAACAAGCGGAGAGTACCGAGCCGCAGTCTGTGAAGCAACTACCCAAAAACTATTAGATGAATAAACTGATGTTTTCCCTGATCAAATACCCGAAGAGCTACCACCTATGAAAGAGGTGAACCACCACATCCGCCTCCGAGACCCCTCCAATCTCAAGAACCAACCCACCAACTCTATTCCTGACGCATACAAAAGCCCACTTTGTGATTGGATCAACCAACAACAAAGAAGAAGAGTCATCTACCGGGCAGAAGCCCCAGGTGCCGCTCCTATGTTTGTTCAACCCAAAGCAGATGGCAAAAGAATCCGCCCCTTGGTTGATCTCAAGCTATGGAACGAAAACACCGTTATGGACAACTCCACTATCCCCAACCAAACCCAGATCCTAAATACAGTTGGACGGGCTAGATTCCGAAGTAAGATGGACATAAGCAATGCCTACTTCCAAACAAGGTTAGATCCAGAAAGCGAACGCTACAACAGTTTCAAAACACCCTTCTGAAGTTTCATTAGCCAAGTTATATTACAAGGTGATATGAATGCGCCCGCCACCTTTATGCGAATTATGGAAAACCTCCTAAGCGAATACCTCCACCATTTTGTTTAGGTATACATTGATGATATTCTCATCTTCTCGAACACCGAAATAGAACATGCCTACCATATAGGACTGGTTTGTACCAAACTAAGGGAAGCTAAATTCTATGCTAGCAGAAACAAATCAATTCTGTTTGCCGATAAACTCGATATCCTAGGACATGTTATAGATGATGAAGGAATACACGCAGCCTCAGGAAAAATAGCCTGTTTAATGGAATGGTCAACACCCCGGAATCAAAAGGAACTCATGCGATTCCTAGGACTAGTCAACTACATTTCCCAGTTCCTCCCACACCATGCCACTGTGACAGCACCGCTCACAGACCATACCGGCAATGCAGAATTTGTCTGGACCCACACTCATGACCAAGCCTTTACCAACATCAAGGATTTGATTAAAAACGCCAACGTTATTCAACCTATCGACTATAGTAAACCAGAACCGATATGGCTGATAACGGATGCATCAGATGTTGGAGTTGGAGCATGGGTTGGGCAAGGGGCCTCCCATGAAACGGCAAGGCCGGCGGCATTACACAACAGGAAGTTCACTAACTCACAGATGAACTATGGAACAACAGACAAGGAAGCCCTTACTGTGATTGATGCTCTCGCTGCCTTCAACCACATCCTGATAGGCAACACCTTCACGATTGTGACCGACCACCAACCTCTCACTAATCTAAAAACAGATAGAATACCTGGAAGGAGAAGAACAAGATGGATAGGTGAAATCAGCAAATACGATGCAAAAATCATTTATACCCCTGGAAGAATGAACTATTTAGCTGATGCTCTCTCCCACCTATATGAGAATCAAGACCTCGCAGATCCTCCTCTTGTTCATGATCACACAAGACAAAGCGAAGACAGCTCTGACGACACCTCCTATGAACAAGAACCATCTATGGCTACCGACTGCACTGCCACTCCCTCCAACCCTTTCTCTTACACCATGTACAGTGCTGCTGGAACAGAACGAGGAAAGGACATAGATGAATAATGGAAAGACAATTGCACGCTCCGCAGCACACCTCCTTACGAACTTGAACAAAGCAGACTCCGCTGGTCCCACTGTTATCACGACACCTGACCTTTTCACCAGACTGAGATTAAGCTCGGCAACAGGTACCAGCGACCGTACTATATGCCTGCTGATGATTCCAAAAACACCAGCCTCGACACTGCAGAAAGGGCAGAAGTGATGATCGATGAAGATGAATCGACCCAACCTCCTCATACCCTTAATCCTGTTCCAACACGATACCAAGGTCTTGAAGAACTCGAACAAGCAGCAGCCTATGTGGATGCTATGTCCTAGTTACACCCTCCACAGTCAGCCCTACCATCCTCTCCTCCTATTACTGACTCACGACCACTATATGGTGGACCACTACAAGTTTACAACAATGAAACCATTGTCTCAGTCATACCCCCTACAATTCCGGAGCATCGTCGACAACTCTATGAAACCTTTGAGGAAGAAGAAGCTCCGATCGAAGCAACAAGAGGATCCCTCATTGAGGATGAACGAGATGTTAGATCAACCACAGAAGAATTAACCTCCTCTTTCCGAAGCCAAATGATAGCAGGATATCGCCATTGTAACGTGTTCGCAAGGTGCTAATTACGTTATCGGTAAAGGTACGATAGTTGGCAGGTGGCCTGCTCTTCCAGAGAGGAGGCGAGAGCTGAAAACTAAAGGAGGCTTCGAGGGTGTACTGAGGAACAAAGAAGTAACTGTTCAACCAAGTATATTGAAATACTGTCTGTCGAAGTCTGCCCTTTCTATCATAGAAACAGGCGGTCTTTAAATACACAAATCTGATCATGTCTTAACATGAACGAAACTAATCAAAGGTATCAATTGATACACATTGGTAAAACTCCTTAAGTATTAAAGCGATACTTAAAACAAAACATAAAACAAAACCAAGTATCAAACGATACTTAAAACTAACCAAGTATCAAACGATACTTAAAACTAACCAAGTATCAAAGCGATACTTAAAACAAAACATAAAATAAAACCAAGTATCAAACGATACTTAAAACTAACCAAGTATCAAAGCGATACTTAAAACAAAACATAAAACAAAACCAATAACCAAGTACCCGTACTGGTTACAGCCATGACCCAATTTACTTCAAAGCCATGGATAGCTCCAGGCATGAAGATCATGCTCCATACAACATCTCCAGCGGAATGGTCTATACCAGCACTGTAACGTGTTCGCAAGGTGCTAATCACGTTATCGATAATAGATACGATAGTTGGCAGGTGGCCTGCTCTTCCAGAGAGGAGGCGAGAGCTGAGAACTAAAGCAGGCTTCGAGGGTGTACTGAGGAACAAAGAAGTAACCGCTCAACCAAGTATATTGAAATACTGTCTGTCGAAGTCTGCTCTTTCTATCGTGGAGACAGGCGGTCTTTGAATACACAAATCTGTTCATGTCTTTAACATGAACGAAACTAATCAAAGGTATCACTCGATACACGTTGGTAAAACTCTTTAAGTATCCAAGCGATACTTAAAACAAAACATAAAAGAAAACAAAGTATCAAACGATACTTAAAACAAACCAAGTATCAAAGCGATACTTAAAACAAAACATAAAACAAAACCAAATATCAAATGATACTTAAAACAAACCAAGTATCAAAGCGATACTTAAAACAAAACATAAAACAAAACCAAGTATCAAAGCGATACTTAAAACAAAACATAAAACAAAACCAAGTATCAAACGATACTTAAAACAAACCAAGTATCAAAGCGATACTTAGAACAAAACATAAAACAAAACCAATAACTCAGTACGCGTACCAGTTACATTCCCCAAAACTAAACTACTGTTTAAACAAACAAAACCTAATAATCATCAAAAGCGGATCCCGAGAAACTAAGGGCTTCGGTTTCCGCTAAAAATTCTTCATCGTAAGTGTCACACCAGGGACAAGATGAAACTCTAAGGAAACACTTAGTCTCGGAGAAATCTAAATCACTGTAGTCACGAATACCAGATTCGTGCTGTACATCAATCCAAGCATGATCGCAATCAGGACAGTAGTCAATCCAGAGGATTTCGAAATAGTCTTCAAGTTGGATAGCATCGCGGTTGAACAACAGTCCAACCACCTGTTGTCGCTGCCTCACATTGAGCTCCACATAGTTTGACATCGTTATGGTATTTGGATGGTGATTGGTGACTAGATAAAGTTGTCGAGGGCCTGCTCCATAGCTTGATTCTCCTCATCGCTACTTTCGAACTCCGACTCAAAGTATGGTGCCCAAAATCCATCTCTAGCTTCGAGTTCTGCGTGCCATCGCTCAGTTTCTGGCATTGTAGGTGTCCAACACATGGTGATATAATTGATTGTTGGGGGGAGGGATTCATTTGGCATGTTGTCTTTCCACCATTCGTTCACCATATCCATAGCGTGCTCAAGTCCTTCCAGTGGTTCCCAACTGTTTTCGCTCGTCGGATATCCTTTCCATTTGATTAGCAACTGATCATTTCCATACCAAAGGAGGTGGTCTCGGATTTCTTCAACTTCCCATTCATACTTCTTATCGATGATGATAGGTACAAGCCGAGAGTGGGTCCTTCCAGCAAACTTGGAGTGGTCATTTGGATGGAATCACTTGACGGCTGAGCCGTGGAAGACTGCAGTATTGCGGCGGTACATGCGTCCATGCATCTGGACAGTGTAGTTCTCTGTATGCTCGTCAAAAGATATGACTTTGAAGGGTCCGCACCATCGGGGTTGCAGTTTCTTGCTGCATCCGACATTGGTAATGAACATGTTACCATGTACCATGACCATATCTCCTGGTGAGATGGGGACATGTTTGCGTCGTCGTTTCTGGGCAGTAGTGGTGCTTCGGAATCGGGCAGCCTTAACAGCTTGGAAAGCATCGTTCCGAATTGCTTGGTGGCGGTTTAGATGGTCGTCAGAGGCAGGGACTGCGGAGTTCTTAAATAGTGTTGTAGGTAGGAGGGCGTATTGACGACCAAAGAATGCCTGGTATGGTGACATCCCCAAGGTATCTGAAAATCCGGCGTTGATATATGCAGCGAGCTCAACAAGGGCTGGTTCCCAGTTGGTTTGTCGTTCATTGATCATATTCCAAGTTCCGAGTATTTAACTTCGCGGAATTTTCGTTCTACTTGCCCATTAGTCTCATGGTGTCCTGGGGCAGGCATAATGTGGTTTATTCCTAGGGAGGTCAAGGTTTGCTTCCAGAATCTGGCAGTAAAGCGGGGATCAGCATCACTGACAATAGATAAGGGGTACCCATGGTGGATAAACAAGTATCGTTGTAGGTTATTCCATGTGTCTTTGGAGGAGTCGATAATCTTCATTAGTATTAACCAGGTGTATCCAGGGAATCGATCCACAGCTACCAGGATGGTGTCATATCCGGCGGACTTGTTGAATGGTCCTGCGAAATCGATGGCATAGGATTCAAATATTTCACATGGTAGTTGGAGGGTCTGAGCTTTCCCTTCAGGAAGTTGTGTTCGATCCTTATTTGCCTGACAGAGTTCACATTGCCTGACAAAGTCGCGGAGGTCCTTTCGCATTTCAGGCCAATAAACATATTCTGAGGCATATTGGAGGTTGCGATCCGCACTGTGGTGTTCTTTGTTGTGAATCTCGGATATGACATATTCCCTAATAGTCATTCCATTGAACATATGGCCCTTTGGTATGTATAGGCAACATTCACCATAACCGGTGCTGGTATATACCATTGCGTTTGATATGTTGTAGGGAGCAAGATCTCCATGCCTGGAGCTATCCATGGCTTTGAAGTAAATCGGGTCATGGCGATATCCTGCGATCATTTGGCTTCGGAAAGAGGAGGTTAATTCTTCTGTGGTTGATCTAACATCTCGTTCATCCTCGATTAGGGATCCTCTTGTTGGTTCGATAGGAGCTTCCTCTTCCTCAAAGGTTTCGTAGAGTTGACGCTGATGCTCGGGAATAGTAGGCGGTATGACCGAGACAATGGTTTCATTGTTGTATACTCGTAAGGGTCCACCATATATTGGTCGTAAATCGATTATGGGAGGAGAGGGTGGCGGGGCTGACTGTGGGGGGTGTCAATAGGATATTGCATCTACGTAGGCTGCTGCTTGTTCGAGTTCTTCGAGACCTTGGTATCGTGTTGGAACAGGATTAAGGGTATGAGGAGGTTGTGTGGATTCATCTTCATTGATCATCTCTTCTGCTCCTTCTACGGTGTCGAAGCTGGTGTCTTTGGAATCGTCAGCAGGTATATAGTACGGTTGCTGGTATCTGTTGCCGAACTTGATCTCATTCTGGTGAAAAGGGCAGGTGTCATGATAACAGTGGGACCAGTAGAGTCTGCTTTGTTCAAGTTCGTGAGGAGGTGTGCTGCGGAGCGTGCAATTGTCTTTCCATTCTTCATTAATGTCCTTTCCTTGTTCTGTTCCGGCAGCACTATACATGGTGTAAGAGAAAGGATTGGAGGGAGCGGCAGAACTGGCGATAGCCATCGATGGTTCTTGTTCATAGGAGGTGTCGTCAGGGCTGTCCTCGCTTTGTCTTGCGTGGTCTTGAACAAGGGGAGGGTTTGCGAGGTCTTGATTCTCATATAGGCGGGAGAGAGCATCAGCTAAATAGTTCGTTCTTCCAGGGATATAGATGATTTTTGCATCGTATTTGCTGATCTCGCCTATCCATCTCGTTCTTCTTCCCGGTAACCTTTCTGTTTTAAGATTAGTGAGAGGTTGGTGGTCGGTGACAATAGTGAAGGTATTGCCCATTAGGATGTGGTTGAAAGCGGTAAGAGCATCAATCACAGCAAGGGCTTCCTTGTCTGTTGTTCCATAATTCATCTGTAAGTTAGTAAACTTCCTGCTGTGTAATGCCGCCGGCCTCGCCGTTTCATGGGAGGCCCCTTGCCCAACACATGCTCTAACTCCAACATCCGATGCATCAGTAATCAGCCATATTGGTTCTGGTTTACTATAGTCGATAGGTTGAATAACGTGGGCGTTTTTAATCAATTCCTTGATGTTGGTAAAGGCTTGGTCATGAGTGTGGGTCCAGACGAATTCTGCATTGCCAGTAAGGTCTGTGAGCGGCGCTATCACAGTGGTATGGTGTGGTAGGAACTGGGCAATGTAGTTGACTAGTCCTAGGAATCGCATGAGTTCCTGTTGATTCCGAGGTGTCGACCATTCTGTTAAACAGGCTATTTTTCCTGGGGCTGCATGTATTCCTTCATCATCTATAACATGTCCTAGAATATCGAGTTTGTCGGAAAACAGGATTGATTTGTTTCTGCTAGCGTAAAATTTAGCTTTCCTAAGTTTGGTACAAACCAAACCTATATGGTAGGCGTGTTCTGTTGCGGTGTTCGAGAAGATAAGAATATCATCAATGTAGACCCAAACAAAATGGTGGAGGTATTCGCTCAAGAGGTTTTCCATAATTCGCATAAAGGTGGCGGGTACATTGATATCACCTTGTAACATAACTCGGCTAATGAAACTTGCGAAGGGCGTTTTGAAACTGTTGTAGCGTTCGCTTTCTGGATCTAACCTTGGTTGGAAGTAGGCATCGCATAGGTCAATCTTACTTCGGAATCAAGCGAGTCCAACTGCATTTAGGTTCTGGGTTTGGTTTGGGATAGCCGAGCTGTCCATAACCGTGTTTTCGTTCCGTAACTTGAGATCAACCAAGGGGCAGATTCTTTTGCCATCTGCTTTCGGTTGAACAAACATAGGAGCGGCACCTGGGGCTTCTGCCTGGTAGATGACTCCTCTTCTTTGTTGTTGGTTGATCCAATCACAAAGTGGGCTTTTGTATGCGTCAGGAATAGAGTAGGTAGGTTGGTTCTTGAGATTGGAGGGGTCTCGGAGGCGGATGTGGTGGTTCACCTCTCTCATAGGTGGTAGTTCTTCGGGTATTTGATCAGGGAAAACATCACAGTATTCATCCAATAGTTTTTGGGTAGTTGCTTCACAGACTGCGGCTCGGTATTTTCCGCTTGTTGGCTTGCATGAGACTCTGACCTTCTGATCTGGGAAATCGATGGTTGATTCCCCACACCTGATTATAGCTTTGTGGTGGTTCAGGAATGGCATGCCTATTAGGGCATCGTATTTGGCTAAATTTCCAATCAGCATTTCCTGGGGGGGTAGTATAGCAGAACCAAGTCGGATAGTTGCAGAACATGTTTTATGGCTTGTGGATCGTGATCCCTTTACTGCCATATTGACTGGTATGGGTTGGTTAAGGTCTCGGGTTGGGAGTCCATGGACAGAGATAAAGGCATTACTGATCATATCTCTTCCGGTTGCGCCAGTGTCGAATAGGACTTGAGCCCTTTTGCCATTGATCAGGATAGTACCTTCCAGAGTGGTGTGTGCTTTGAATGTAGCTGGAGGTTGAACACTGTTGCATTCCACATCGATATATCTGATATGAATCTCTTCATATTCACTGGATTGGGCGTTATCGCTTTAAACATTGTTGGCCAACGCCTCATGCTTAATTGCCTTTCCTTTTTCTTTCTTTGTAGGACAGTTCTGTGCCATGTGCCCTGTTTTTCCACTTTCAAAACATTCTCCTTTTTGCCGTCTCGATTCTTTGGAGGATTTTGTTTTGTTCTTGAAAACCCGTGGGATATCGTCTTCAGAGTTGCTGGAGGCTTTGTGTCGTGGCTGGCTCTTCCTACTAGAGGATGTCTGTGTTTTGTACGCCTTGGTCTCATGGAGAATGGCGTCCTTTCGTTCTGCTCTTGCAATTATTACTGCAGTATCATCGTCATCTTCCTCGAGTGGTTCTACTTCTCGCCGGAGGGTAGGGTGCATGGTGCCGTAGAATCGTCGCTTCTGGATGTATGTAAGCGGTACTGGTACTCGGTTATTGGTTTTGTTTTATGTTTTGTTTTAAGTATCGCTTTGATACTTGGTTTGTTTTAGGTATCGTTTGATACTTGGTTTTGTTTTATGTTTTGTTTTAAGTATCGCTTTGATACTTGGTTTGTTTTATGTATCGTTTGATACTTGGTTTTGTTTTATGTTTTGTTTGAAGTATCGCTTTGATACTTAAGAAGTTTTACCAAAGTGTATCGCTTGATACCTTTTGTAACCGGTACGGGTACTTGGTTATTGGTTTTGTTTTATGTTTTGTTTTAAGTATCGCTTTGATACTTGGTTTGTTTTAAGTATCGTTTGATACTTGGTTTTGTTTTATGTTTTGTTTTAAGTATCGCTTTGATACTTGGTTTGTTTTAAGTATCATTTGATACTTGGTTTTGTTTTATGTTTTGTTTTAAGTATCGCTTTGATACTTGGTTTGTTTTAAGTATCGCTTTGATATTTGGTTTTGTTTTATGTTTTGTTTTAAGTATCAGTTTGATACTTGGTTTGTTTTAAGTATCGTTTGATACTTGGTTTTGTTTTATGTTTTGTTTTAAGTATCGCTTTGATACTTAAAGAGTTTTACCAAAGAGTATCAATTGATACCCTTGATTAGTTTCCTTCATGCTAGACATGAACAGATTTGTGTATTTAAAGACCGCCTGTTTCTACGATAGAAAAGGCAGACTTCGACAGACAGTATTTCAATATACTTGGTTGAACTGTTACTTCTTGGTTCCTCAGTACGCCCTCGAAGCCTCCTTTAGTTCTCAGCTCTCGCCTCCTCTCTGGAAGAGCAGGCCACCTGCCAACTATCGTATCTATTATCGATAACGTGATTAGCACCTTGCGAATACGTTACACCTTTGATTAGTTTCGTTCATGCTAGACATGAACAGATTTGTGTATTTAAAAGATCTCCTGTTTCTACGATAGAAAAGGCAGACTTCGACAGACAGTATTTCAATATACTTGGTTGAACGGTTACTTCTTTGTCCCCCAGTACACCCTCGAAGCCTCCTTTAGTTCTCAGCTCTCGCCTCCTCTCTGCAAGAGCCGGCCACCTGCCAACTATCGTATCTATGACCGATAACGTGTCTAGCACCTTGCGAACATGTTACAATGTATTTGGAGATACTTCCTCTCTCCATCTGGTCCTTATACATTTTTAGGTCTTTAGCCACATCGATGATTCGCATGACATGCGTTCCGTTTACTTACTGGAGCTGGTTGAATTTGTTGTATAGGAGGTCGTTGGTTATGGAGGATTGGAATCGTCCTTTCAGGTAATCGAGAACTGTAGATCCTCTTAATCTTACATTCCCGCCGAAATCCTTATAGCATTGGTGGTATGCGTCGGGTGCCTTTCCTTCACAGAATGATCCAATGATAAGTCCGGTTGTAGGGTCTTCCACATCTTTTCCTTGTAAGAGTAGGAAGTGTGAGAGTTCTGTTACCCATCGGCCAAAGGCTTCAGGTTTGAGGTCTTTTCCTTCTCCTGTGAACTTCGCTGGGAGGTGGAGTTTAAACTTCGGGGGTTCAAATGCTGCTTGTACCTACTCTTCTTCAGGCCTTGCCCGAGATCTCCCTCCTCCAGAAGGCCCTCCTCCTGAGCTAGCCATATCTGATTCGCTACTAGATTCGGGGTCGTTTGGATGTTCACAGGAAGGCTTCTTTGCTGGGGTAGAAGGGAATTCTCCTGGAGGTTGTGTATCTTCCGTATTTGTTGGATTGCCAGGCGCTTTAGCAGAGCGCCAGGGTTGTTTCTTTCTTATAAGATCTTGCCGTGGGATTTGCTTCCCACTCCTGGTCGTCAAAGACTCTATCTTGGGATTGAGATGAAGCCGAATATGCTGTGATTCTGCCGCTTCTCTCAGCTAGCGTTCTGAGGTAGATATCGATAGGTTGATCAGACCTAAATCCGTGGACAGGTTCTTAACCACTTGCTGAGGTTAAAAAAATGCAACGTGTCCGCAAGGTGCTAATCACGTTATCGGTAATAGATGCGATAGTTGGCAGGTGGCCTGCTCTTCCAGAGAGCAGGCGAGAGCTGAGAACTAAAGGAGGCTTCGAGGGTGTACCGAGGAACAAAGAAGTAACCGTTCAACCAAGTATATTGAAATACTGTCTGTCGAAGTCTTCTCTTTCTATCGTAGAGACAGGCGGTCTTTAAATACACAAATCTGTTCCTGTCTTTAACATGAACGAAACTAATCAAAGATATCACTCGATACACTTTGGTAAAACTCTTTAAGTATCAAAGCGATACTTAAAACAAAACCTAAAACAAAACCAAGTATCAAACAATACTTAAAACAAACCAAGTATCAAAGTGATACTTAAAACAAAACATAAAACAAAACCAAGTATCAAACAATACTTAAAACAAACCAAGTATCAAAGCGATACTTAAAACAAAACATAAAACAAAACCAAGTATCAAACGATACTTAAAACAAACCAAGTATCAAAGCGATACTTAGAACAAAACATAAAACAAAACCAATAACACAGTACCCGTACCGGTTACAAGCACCCGTTATGGTGAACATTGCCTATACATTCCGAAAGGCAACATGTTCACCGGAATGACTATTAGTGAATATGTCATATCCAAGATTCACAACAAAGGACACCACAGTGCGGACTGCAACCTCCAATATGCCTCGGAATATGTTTACTGGCCTGAAATGCGAAAGGACCTCCTCAATTTCGTCAAGCAATGTGAACTCTGCCAGGCAAACAAGGAGCGAATACAACTGCCGGAAGGGAAAGCACAGACTCTCCATCTACCATGTGAAATATTCGAATCTTATGCCATCGATTTCGCAGGACCTTTCAGCAAGTCGGCAGGATACGATACCATCTTGGTAGCTGTGGATCGATTCTCTGGATACACATGGCTCATACCAATGAAGGTTACCGATTCCTCCGAAGATACCTGGAATAACCTCCAACGATACCTGTTTACCCCCACATGGGTACCCCTTATCT
Organism: Tuber melanosporum; assembly: GCF_000151645.1. Taxonomy (NCBI): domain Eukaryota; kingdom Fungi; phylum Ascomycota; class Pezizomycetes; order Pezizales; family Tuberaceae; genus Tuber; species Tuber melanosporum. The sequence continues at coordinate 99,835 of NW_003298796.1, forward strand.
ATTGTCAGTGATGTGGATCCCCGCTTTACCGCCAAATTCTGGAAGCAAACCTTGACCTCCCTCGGAATAAACCACATTATGGCTGCCCCTGGACACCTTGAGACTAATGGCCAAGTAGAACGAAAAATCCGTGAGGTTAAGACCAGAATTAGGAACATGATCAATGAACGACAAACCAACTGGGAACCAGCCCTTGTTGAACTGGAAGCATATATCAATGCCGGACTTTCAGATACCTTGGGAATGTCACCATACAAGGTAGTCTTTGGCCGCCAATACCGCCTCCTACCTACAAGACTATTTAAGAACTCCTCAGTCCCTGCCTCCAACGATCATCTAAACCGCCATCAAGCAATTCGGAATGATGCCTTCCAAGCTGTTAAAGCTGCCCGATTCCGAAGCACCACAACTGCTCAGAAGCGACGACACAAACATGTCCCTATTCTACCAGGTGATATGCTCATGGTACATGGAAACATGTTCATAACCAAGGTTGGACGCAGCAAGGAACTGCAACCCCGATGGTGAGGACCTTTCATGGTCTTATCCTTTGATGAACATACAGAGAACTACACTTTCCAGATGGATGGACCCATGTACCGCTGCAATACAGCAGTATTCCACGCCTCTGCGGTCAAACGATTCCACCCAAATGACGACTCCAAGTTCCCTGGAAGAACCCACTCTCGACCCGCACCTATCATCATTGAGAAGAAAGATGAATGAGAAGTTGAAGAAATCCGAGACCACCACCTTTGGTATGGAAATGATCAGTTCCTAGTCAAATGGAAAGGATATCCAACGAGTGAGAACAGCTGGGAACCACTAGAAGGACGAGAACACGCTATGAATATGGTAAACGATTGGTGGGAAAACAACATGGCAAACGAATCACTCCCTCCAACAATCAATTATATCACCATGTGCTGGACACCTCCAGTCCCAGAAACTGAGCGATGGCATGCGGACCTCCAAGCTAGAGATGGATTTCGGGCACCATCCTTTGAATCGGAATTTGAAAGTAGCGATGATGAAAATCAAGCTATAGAGCAGGCCCTCGATAACCTTATCTAGTCACCAATCACCATCTGAATACCATAACGATGTCAAACTATGTGGAACTCAATGTGAGGCTGCGACAACAGATTGTTGGACAGTTGTTGAACCGCGATGTTATCCAACTTGAAGACT